>NC_042999.1:14247173-14269673 GCF_006345805.1 Octopus sinensis | reverse complement strand
TAAACTGTGCTCTAAATGGAGGTGTAGTCAAATCCTATTTTATGGACTTAAACATGTTCTAAAATAAGTCGAAAGATAAGCACTATAAATCGGCACGAACTTTCCGGACAACCCAATATTTCTATATTTTTATCATGAAACTCTTAATATAAATATGTGGATATTCGTATGGAATAATACCTCATGTGCTACATCTGAATTTTCTTGTCTGAATGTTTTAAGACAAATATCCGAAATTTTTATCGTATACCACATTTAATTAACGGAGACAAAAATTTTGTACTATATACTGCAGGTTATCTCCATTAAAATTCCCGTATTATGTACATTATATATATATATATATATATATATATATATATATATATATATATATATATATACATATAATATACACATTGGCGAAAATAAATTTAAGACCGATGATAAAAGTTCTATTTCTTACAAAATATTCTGTTACTAGTCCTTTGCCGACCTTTATATTGACCATTCTCCGAGTATAACATCCACGCTTGCACGCAAGTCGGTTTATTGCACTTTAGTTGCTTGCTGATGTTCGAAAAGGAAACTTTTTGCTGTAATATACGATTTTTGCTCTCGTGACTGACTAAGGCTACGTTGTTTTTCCATTATTAATAAATTGCATAATAATATTAAATTATAACTTTGTATGGTGCATTTAGGCTCGTTGTGTGACCACCCATTTTGGCCAAAGAAATCGCATACATATTACATGGTCTTAAACTAATTTTGATGGTAAATTTGGAACGTTTATATTAATTAGAATTCTTCAAGTTGTGTAAAAATAGTTATTGTCTGCATCATTCGAAAGAGAAATAAATTTTGCATAAAGTGTAAAAGATAGAGGTAATTTGTATGGTGTTAGTAACAAAATATTTTGTAAGAAATAGAACTTTTATCATTGGTCTTAAATATACTTTCGCCAGTGTATATATCTCAAGTCATCCCATAAGTTCTGTCCGAATTTTGGATAAAGAATACAAGTGATCAAATGTTATATGTAATTGAAAGTTAATCATCAATGTACTTTCCCTGATTATCTATGACTCACTTCCATCTATTTTCAAACTTTTTAATCCCATCAATGTAAAACTCTTTTGGTTTCAAAGCGAAGAACTCTGAAATGTCAGGTTCGACCTCCTCCAGGCTTACGAAAGTTGTGTCCCCCTAATAATTCTGTAAACTATGAAACAAATGGTATCCTGAAGGAGTAAGGTCGAGAGAATAAGTTGGATGAAGAAATTTTTCCAAACCGACCTCTTCGATCTTCTGTGATGTGATCTTTGCAGTGTGGGGTTGCGCATTGTCCTGATGAAACATCACTCGTTTTCGACTCACTAAAGCAGCTCTTTTTTCCTTCAAAGCTTGGTTGAAACGCTCTAATTGCTGACAGTAGACTTGAGCATTAATTGTTGCATTAGGTGGTAACAATATAAAGTGAATTACGCCTTTGCAATCGCACCAGATAGAGAGAAGAACCTTTTTCCCATGAAGTTCCCTTCTCGGTTGTGGTTGAGCATTTTCCCTTTTACCAAGCCACTGTTTACGACGTTTAATATTTCGATAGAAAATCCATTTTTCGTCACAAGTCTATCGAAAAAGGGTGAAATGAGTTTGCAAGAATGGAGAGAAGAGCAGATGTCAAATCGGGATTTGCGGTTGCTTTCGGACAATACATGAGGCACCTATTTTCCAAGTTTAGGAATCTTTCCACGTTGTTGAAGATAACAATGAACTGTTGTATGGTTTGAAATAAGCTTTATTGCCAATTCTTCAACTGATAATGACAGATTTTCTTCAAGTAATGCCTCAAGGAGCTTATCATCAAACTCAACTGGACGTCCTGTTCGATATTCATCTTCAATTTTGCAAACGATCTCCTGCAAGTTATTTCATTCAATCACTTTCCCATAAAGTGAGTGTATGTTTCGAGTCACTTCGGCTGCAGAGTTACCTTTATTGTACTCATAAAGAATTATATGTGCCTTAAATGCTCCTTGGATACTTCCACGTTGAAAGGGTTTTAATCAAAGCAATTTTAGGGTGTCCACGAAGTCTGGGTACGTGGAATAAAATCATAACATAAACAAATAAATATAAGAAATAATAATATTCCTTATTTACTTTTGTTTAAATTGAATTTTAAAAAATACTTTACTTTTCTAAATTTATTTGTTATTTTTTCTACAGATGATCGAATGATGGCTCTGTCTAAAGAAGAAAGAATCCCAGATCGAATGATGGATTTGTCTAAAGAAGAAAGAATCGAGTTAGTATTATTAACTGGACGAGAGGGATGGTCTTATCGCAAAATTGCGGAAGAATTTAATCTTCGACACCCTTATAGGCAACCTATTTATTTTACTGCCGTCGGGAAATTTATCAAGAAATTTAAAGAAACAGGCAGTGTTTTGGATAAACCCCGTTGCGGGCGACCAAAGACTTCAGATGAAACGAAAGAGGCCGTCATGGCTAAAGTTTCTGCTAGCCCAAAGAAAGCACTTCGTCAGACATCAACGGTGTTGGGTGTTCCAAAACCAACCATCCACAAAATGCTGGTTGAGGAAAAGTTTCATCGATACAACCTACAGATATTGCATCACTTAAATGAAGACGATCCTGAGAGACGAATGTAGACGTGCGAATGGTTTTCAAATAAATTGGATGAAAATATCAATTATACGAAAAAATTTGTGTTGTTCAGTGACAAAGCTACGTTTTATGTAAATGGTGAGGTCAACAGACAGAATCTTCTATACTGGTCTCGAGGTAAACACATTGGATGGCTCCATCCAACCAGCAAGGCAGCAAAAAGGTGATGGTGTGGTGTGGTTTGTGGAAAGCTCATGTTCTAGGACCCTTCTTCATTGAACATGTAACGGATGAGACTTGTGTAAACATATTGAGAGACAAATTAATATCTCAAATTGAGCGCCTAGGCGAAGGCCTTCCGAATTGGTTTCACCCATTTTGCCACAACTGTTAGAGATTGGCTTAATGACACTTTTCCTCGCTGGATTGGAAGAAGGGGTCATATGGAATGGTCCCCTCGTTCACCAGACCTTTCTCCCCTTGATTTCTTTTTCTGGAGTATGCTGAAAGAGAAAGTTGACTCAATAAAGATTACAGATTTAAAACACATGAGAGAACGCATTACCAATCACTGCTGAAATTGATAGCAATGTAGACTTATTTAATCAAGTTCACCTGAATTTTGCCAGGCGCATCTCATCTAGTTATGCATTGAAAATGATGGAAATCACTTTGAAAATATTATTTATTAACATTATAATTAAATAACATTGTTTTGTTTTAAAAGAATGTGTTAAGCCTCATGTACGCAGACTTTGTAGATATCCTCTATTATTTTGTAAAACAATATTGAATTAGTTTAAACGTACACAAATGCATAAAAGTAATTTTTAATTGAATTAGACATTTGAAAATACTATTAAATTTCATTCAAATCTAAAAAAAAAAGGTAAAATTGTACTGAACTGATTGGATGACATGATATATATAAATCTATGATATTCTAGTAGGTTTCAAGTTTATAACACCTTGATATTTCATGTTATCTAATTTTATATGCCTAAGACTTTTATTTTCTATTCTGTTTTTTTTTATAAATTTCTGTACATTATATTTGTATCTATAATTTATTTCAAGCCGAAACATAATACGATCCTTGTACGAATGAAAGAACAGGAATGTCCTCTGGAACTTTTATCTTCCACCGGTGTTTGTAATCGATGGTGACATGTGCGATGATTTTGCGATTATCTTCTATTTTACAGAGAAATTGGAAGCCCCGAATGTAAGCCACCACCTTATGCATAATTCAATATTTATAGTTCTCTATTTCTAACTGAAATTCTGGCCTCAATAATTATAGATCTCTATTTCTAAATGTAATTCTTTTTCTTCTCGTTCAGCTTATAATTATAAGACGCATTCTCGTCTGTCAAAGCTTTTTTTCTCCAGCGTTCACCACTTCACCTCGTTAGGGTTAAACAGCCCTTACCGAATGTTTTCACTGTCCTGTTTTTGTTAGCAGCTTTGACGTTCCACGTATCTCAAATTTTATTTCATTTGCTTTGGGGGAGCAATTGCTTTGACGAAGATGCATCTCGTTGCAATGCTCGCAATGCAGAGTAGGTAAAACTGCCAACAACTGAGGTAGGGTTGTTTTTTTATACTGCTTTCGTGCTATAGTTCTCTATATATAATTGATACTTTTTCTTTTTTACCCAACCCAACCCAACCCCTTTGTAATAGTGACACCATCGCCATAGCGCCGACTGTGGGCCGGTAGCTGTGTACAGTCGCCCAGAGCTTTGCTCATGACACTCAATGGATCCTAAGTAAGGCATGTGTAAAATTTGAATGAAATTGGTTGTGTAGTTCTCACGTTTTAGGGATTCACACAGACAGACAGGCACACGTTCTCAGTTTTATATATATAGATATATGTATGTTTATATATATGCACATACATATATGCATATAAAAATTTGCATATAAATATATACATATATATATATATACATATATGTATACAAGTATACATCTGCGTGTTCAGATACGTGCATGAATGCAAATATATAAGGTAATATAAGGTACTAGCCGAGTCACCCGGCGTTGCCCGAGTTACATACAATTGAAGAATTAGACTTTTCTGTTATATTTTCTGTAATGAACTGGAATATCTATGTTTCGAATTTCATCAAAATTGCAGATGAGGGTTATTTCCCTCTTTACACACCCCCAAACAACTGTAATCGTGCCACATTTATCCCATACTACTGATTTTTATGCGCATATTCCAAAATTCCAGTCTTATTGAACCTGTTAAAAAGATTTTGCTCCTGAAAAATGAAGGTCATGGAGCTCTAAAATGTGAGAGTTAAGGCCCCTGTTGGGAGTGGGCATCTTAATGTCAACCAGAGACGTTGAATTGTTGAGAATCTTTTTTTACTTGGGTCTTATATCTATTTTTGAATTTCTTTGAAATAGGAAATATATGTTCACTGGGTTTGTAAAACAGAGCAAAGCTACAGGAAACCAAAAGACGAATGATCACAAGCAGTCAGCTACAGTACTCTAAACGTTGCCACTCACAATGTAGTATTTTTCACCATGCAGGTGACATGCACAGCCGTAAGATGCATTACGAGTCTATAGCAATTGGAAGGGCGTGACCAAACTGAAATAAACATTAACAACAGTGTGACGTGAGGGCTAAGGAGAAATGAAAGTTGGAGTGTGGGGGGGGGGAAACATTAATTGCTGGCGAGATGCCGAAACGTGTAACTTCGTCTGGCGAAGAGTCGTCAACCAACAGGGAGGCAAAAAAGATCGGAATATTTAGCGATATTCCGGATTCTTCTGAAAATGAATTTCCCCAATATGTACTTTTTAAAAGAGGAATATTGACGTGAAAAGCCTTCAAACAGAAGAAATTAAACAAAAAAGAATTTTTGCGTCAGCGGCTGGAGGTGGAACCCGCCAGTTGTCGACAAACAAAAATGACCTGATAAAGTACAAAGATATGATAACAATTGAAGACGGTGTTGTGAAAGTTCAATCCCCGGAAGAACTATTAATGTTAGAAAAAAGAAAAACAATTAATTTTAAATCTTACTGTCTAAAAGGGAAAGACTTGATCAGGTGAGCGAAGAGAGAAGTGCTTGAAACCCATCTGGCAGGATATCACATACCTAGCCAGAGGGAAGAAATTTGGTACTATCGAAGTACGACTGAAAGATATAGAAACTGCACCAATGCATTCAGTTAAATCTTTACAAACTGAGGACGTTGTTTTAATTCCAATATACATGGAAATGAGGACGTCAAAGATACGTATACCAAGGGCCACACCTCAAGTCAACCCTATGTGATTGATGGAGGCAGTCATGGCGAAAAAGAAGATAATATAACACCCCTTCAGGCTACCATCACAGAAAAGGCTTATTGGACCGGTCAAACGGTTCACCTCCTAATACAAGCAGAACCGTCAATTTTAGAACAGTTACATGAGAAAATAGAAATTGGGGAGGAATTCTTTAACGTATTCGTCGAGGGGCGTAAGCCCCGATCTTTCCAGTGTGGCCAGCTGGGCCATATATAAAAAAACACTGTAGAGACGGTGAGAAAGAATTCGATGAGGAAGAGGAGAAGGAGGGGAGAGAGAGAAACAGAAGAAAAGAAAGCAACTAATAACAAGAGAAAAATGGAAAGCTCAAATCAACAAAAACAGGTCGAACTAAGACCTAAAAAAAATGCGAAAAGAGACAAACCAAAAATGAAGATTTAATGAGAGAAATAAAAGAGAAAAGATCAGCCACGAGGATTGCAGAACTTTCTGATAAATATAAGTACCAGATGATCACTGGGAGTCGATGTAATCGATTTAACGCCTCCCCTGAAATTACTAGCCTTGTGCCAAAATTTGAAACCTATATTTAACCCGTCAAGGGCGGGGAGCCGGCAGAATCGTTAACTCGCCGGGCAGAATGATTAGCGGTATTTCACCCGTCTTTCCGTACTCAGTTCAAATTTCACCGAGGTTGATTACACCTTCCATCCTTTCGGAGTCGATAAAAAAGTACCAGTTGAACGCTGGGACGATGTAATCGACTAAATCCCTCCTCCGAAATTGCTGGCCTTGTGCCAAATTTGAAACTAATTTTAACCGAGGCAGCGAGCTGGCAGACACGTTACAGCGCCAAGCAAAATGTTTATTGGCATTTCGTCTGTGTTCGTCTTCCACTGAAGTTGACTTTGACTTTCATCCTTTTGGGGCCAATAAAATAAGTATTAGGTAAGCAGTGGGGTCGATGTAGTCGGCTTACCCTCTCACCCGAAATTTCTGGCCTTGTGCCAAAGTTTGAAACTTATATTAAACCCGTCCTTCAACCGTTCTGATTTCAAATCTTGTTTGATTAATTGTTCATTCCGTCCTATTATCTTTCCACCTTTTGCGTCGTTATGATTCTATTCACATCCAAAATGCATTAGCGTAGCTAGAGGGGTGGGAGGTGGGATGTGGGAGGTCCGTCCCGGGCAACGCTTTTCTATGGGTGGCACTTTTGAGTTTGCTATATAGTGTTATATAAGCTAGTGGGGCCTGGGGTCGCGGAAAGCAGCAAACTCTAGCGACGCCACCGCTAAGATGGATTATAGGAATAAAAATCTAACCAAGTATTTCACTGGTACTTTATTTCATTGAACCTGTAAAGACGACAAGCAAATTTGACTTCGCAAGATTTGAACTTGGAATCAAAAGAGTATGTACTGTTAGGTATTTTTCCGATTTTCTTGCGATTCTGCTACTCCATGCAGAGTTAATATTCTTCCTAATTTTTGTACAAGGCCAGCGATTTTGGTGGAGGGGGGAGTGAGTGGATTACATTGACCTCAGTGTCCAAGCAGGTACTTATTTGATCCACCCCGAACGAATGAAAGGCAAAGTCGACCTCAGTGGAATTTGAACTCAGCACATAAAGGACCAGAAAAAAAGCTGCAAAGCATTTTGTCCGACATGCTAATGATACTACCAGCTCGCTGCCTGTCTAGCCGATATAGTAAGCAACATATAGTAGTCATTACTTAAATGTCTCTATCACTTTCACCAACAAAAGCTTGGCTCGACCCTTATCTAAAAAAGAAATTAGAATTTTGATATGAAATTAACAGAAAGTAACGATTTGTAGGTTAGGTTTTGTGCTGGCAGAATCATTAGCACATCAGACAAAATGCTTAGCGTTTCTTTCGTTCCTTTAGGTTCTGAGTTCAAATTCCATCGAGATCGACTTTGCCTTTCGCGGTCGATAAAATAAAGAACCACTCAGTTACTTTAGCTGATGTAATCGAATTTGTCCCTTCCCTTCAAAATTTCTCTTTCAACTCTGTCACGGACCAGCGCCTCGTTCCTGGGGAGTGTTATGATCTCGGTTACGGGAGCCGGATAATCAGCCTAATGAGTTCTAGGGCGCGAAATAAAGAAAAGAAATATTTGTAGTATGATAAAATAAGTAAGCCACGTTTCCTCTGACAGTAACATATGTGTTTTGAATCATTGAACCAAATAGCTAATTATTAAAACCGTATTTATCCAGTTTAATTGTCTTACACAATTTAATGTAGCTTCTCGAACCCTTTTGTACTAAGAGTTCACAAATACACTCATTATTAATGTCACATGCCCTAAATATGAGACTCCGTTTTGTTCTAATTAATATTAAAAAATTACACAGATTTAGGGCAATATATCTTATAGACTCGTGATCTTTTATCAGCTACTTGTTAAGGGTTGTGGAGGATATGACTCATATCCTACCGTTTATCATCAGAAATATTGTCATATTGAATGTTGCAGAAATGGTCTGTCAACGCCCACAGTGTTCTCTGGATTTATCTGTTTATTTGTGTGGAGGCGCAATGGCCCAGTGGTTAGGGCAGCGGACTCGCGGTCATAGGATCGCGGTTTCGATTCCCAGACCGGGCGTTGTGAGTGTTTATTGAGCGAAAACACCTAAAGCTCCACGAGGCTCCGGCAGGGGATAGTGGTGATCCCTGTTGTACTCTTTCACCACAACTTTCTCTTACTTCCTGTTTCTGTTGTACCTGTATTTCAAAGGGCCGGCCTTGTCACTATCTTTGTCACGTTGAATATCCTCGAGAACTACGTTAAGGGTACACGTGTCTGTGGAGTGCTCAGCCACTTACACGTTAATTTCACGAGCAGGCTGTTCCGTTGATCGGATCAACCGGAACCCTCATCGTCGTAACCGACGGAGTGCTTCCATCCATATCTGTTTATTTATTTACTCATTTATTTATTTTGCATACTAGATAAAAAGAGATTGTTAGCCATTAGCTCTGTTTCATGCAAGTGATCCCTTACGACTCTCCCACAGTGTGTGTGTGTGTGTGTGTGTGTCTGTGCAAGAATAGCATCAATTCGATTTCCTCAAGTTAGTGGAGTTTATTATTCCTGGTTATTCGAGTAGTACGAGGACTTGCGTTGTCTTTGAGGGTTTGCGTTGTCTTTGAGGGTTTGCGTTGTCTTATTGCAGAAGAGCTTGCTTTCAGTTAACCAATGACAGGTATTTTTACCGCACAGCAGCATACATCTGCTCCAGCAGTTCTGAGCACAAGTTATCATCGATGGTTCGACCATACGGAACAACCTCGTAGTTAGATTATCTTCTCATAATTCTACCAGGCGTAGAGCGTCACATTGTATTCGAAACGCCCATGTTTAGCGACAGGTCCTTTGCGTAAACATTGCTTATGCACGTAATTATTCCGGGAAAATATCTCCCTCCGATTATTACTTCTTCGCTCATTGCCTACACTCGCGACGCTTCATCAGCCAAGAGGGGGTATAGAAGCTTCAAAGAAGAGGAGTTCATCGCCTCGAAGCACAAGAACTATCATCAGTGTAGGCGCAGGAGTGGCTGTGTGGTAAGTAGCTTGCTAACCAACCACATGGTTCCGGGTTCAGTCCCACTGCGTGGCATCTTGGGCAAGTGTCTTCTGCTATATCCTCGGGCCGACCAATGCCTTGTGAGTGGATTTGGTAGACGGAAACTGAAAGAAGCCTGTCGTATATATGTATATATATATATATATGTATTATGTGTGTGTGTTTGTGTGTCTGTGTTTGTCTCCCTAGCATTGCTTGACAACCGATGCTGGTGTGTTTTCGTCCCCGTCACTTAGCGGTTCGGCAAAAAGAGACCGATAGAATAAGTACTGGGCTTACAAAGAATAAGTCCCGGGGTCGATTTGCTCGACTAAAGGCGGTGCTCCAGCATGGCCGCAGTCAAATGACTGAAACAAGTAAAAGAGTAAAAGAGTGTAGGATCAAGTAACTGACAGAAAGATGGATTCAGACGGTGCGACGCGATGGCCTCTACTTCGAATGCTGGGCTTCTTTGGTTGAAACTTGACGAATAGGTAACAAAACTGTAAAATTTTTGACTCACTACAATATATATAATACAATACATATATACATGAATGTATATGAATGTGTATATATAAGTATAATGTAATACATATATATATATATATATATATATATATATATATATAGTTTATTAGAGGTAATGGTGTCAGTGAGACCCGAAGGTGTCAGGTAATGCTGAATAAGTGCTATGGATAGACCATAGTTAAGGCTCCAGGTTCGGTGATTATACGAATATTTTTAAATGTTCTAAAATCTACACACCCTTGGTTTTCTATCTCATTACAAAAAGCATATATATATATACATATATATATATATATATATATATATATACGCACATAATTATGTGTATATATATATATATATATATATATATATATATATATATATATATATATATATATATATATATATACGCACATATCTATATATACGTACATGTGTATATATATATAAAGTTAATCCAAACAAGAAAACAAAAAGACAACAACGCAAGGATGTGGAACAAATAAAGTATTATTGGACGCTCAGGAAAGAAGGAAGAAGGAGACGTACATATATATATATATATATATATGTACGTCTCCTTCGTATATATATATATATATATATATATATATACGTACATATGTATATATATATTTATACGTACATATGTATATAATACTGTCATACACAGACTGACAGAAAGATAGATAGATAGAAAAGGAAGATGAAACATATGGTATCATGTAAGCCTAGGTTTGAAAAAGAAAAGACAGGATGGGCACGGCTCGAGAGCTTTTGATGATAAAAGGTTTACATGATAAGAGCTAATCTGGAACTAAGCAACAGCCATCACAATCACCTCCATCACCGCCAACAAATATCAACCAACCAATGAAATGCTCTCAAACGTCCTGGATTATACAGAAAGAAACTCGTTCGTAAAGAAAACCCAGATTTTATAGTAAGGATTGACTGCAATCCTTAACAAAGACTTGAGCAGCAGCAAAGCAAAGCAATTAGTTGCAAAATATGTGGGTACCTGAAATATGCAATGCTGTGTGATTTATTACGAAAACGCCTTTCTCTGGAAACATCTCAGATTTCAACAATTATGATTTCAGTGTAAGTTACACTTCAATCTAGCTTGATTCCATTGTCTGCTGCTTAGAAGAGAATTGTTGCACATAACCATTAATGTTTCTATCTTCTTATCTTGTCTTTCTTTTTCCGTTCTCTCTCTCTCTCTCTCTCTCCTCTCTCTCTCTCTCTCTCTCTCTCTCTCTCTCTCTCTCTCTCTCTCCTACCAGTTTCCCACCACGCTTTCTTTTCTTTCTTCGGCTTCATTCTCTCGTCATTCTTCGCTTTTCTTTCTCATTCGTTATACATCTATCTATCTATCTATCTATCTATCTATCTATCTATCTATCTATCTATCTATCTATCTATCTATCTATCTATCTCTCTGCCTGTCTATCTATCTATCTATCTTTCTGCCTGTCTATCTATCTATCTCTCTATCTATCTCTCTGCCTGTCTATCTATCTATCTATCTATCTATCTCTCTATCTGTCTATCTATCTCTCTGCCTGTCTATCTATCTATCTATCTTTCTGCCTGTCTATCTATCTATCTCTCTATCTATCTCTCTGCCTGTCTATCTAACCATCTATCTGTCTCTCTGTCTGTCTATCTATCCATCTATTTATTCATCTACCTATCTATCTATCTATCCATCTATTTATTCACCTATCTATCTATTTATTCATGTATCTGTCTATCTATCTATCTAGTTCTCTCTCTCACTATACATGCACACACACACACATATATATATATATATACACACATCTATATTCCTTTCACTTCTATCTATCTATCTATTTCTCGTTCTTCCCTTTCTTCCTTCGATCTTTATAAATTTATCTGTTCTACACTTGCTTACTATTTTACTTGCTTTTCTTGTTTGTTCTCGTTGTTAGTCATTCTTTTCTTTCATTTTTTCTTTTCTTCTTTTTATCATCATTCATTTTTATCTTCACTTTCCGCGCTGCTTTCTCTTTCTTTTTTCCTTTTTTTATTTTCCATTTTTTTTTTTTATCTCTCTCTCTCTTTCAAAGTTGCTTGGCATTAAGTAGAGTGAAATAGAAGTAGTAATATATCTAATTGACGAGGCTGTATCAAATGTACGAAAAGTCGATATACACACCGTAATGATTGACTTTCAATTCAAATTACGCCATCTGCTCTGCAAATGGCAATGTTTCTTATTCTACTTACTATCGCAAAGCATGTCTCTTATTTATTCTACTGATCAAAAAGATTTACTTGAAATCGATAAAATTTCCTGATACGCTTTTTCCAAACAAGTCCTTCTTCTTGTCCTCGGCTGCCGATTTTGATGATGATCGACCGTAAACCACGATTACGCATTATGTGTGTGTGTATTGTGTGTGTGTGATTGTGTGTGTGATTATGATTGTGTGTGCGTGTGATTGTGTGTGTGAGTGATTGTGTGTGTGAGTGAGTGATTGTGATTGTGTGTGTGAGTGATTGTGTGTGTGAGTGATTGTGTATGTGTGTGTGTGTGTGTTGTGCGTGTGTGATTGTGTGTGTGATTGTGTGTGTGAGTGATTGTGTGTGTGTGTGTGTGATTGTGTGTGTGAGTGATTGTGTGTGTGAGTGATTGTGATTGTGTGTGTGAGTGATTGTGTGTGTGAGTGATTGTGTGTGTGAGTGATTGTGATTGTGTGTGTGTGTGATTGTGTGTGTGAGTGATTGTGTGTGTGAGTGATTGTGTGTGTGAGTGATTGTGATTGTGTGTGTGAGTGATTGTGTGTGTGAGTGATTGTGTGTGTGAGTGATTGTGATTGTGTGTGTGATTATGATTGTGTGTGCGTGTGATTGTGTGTGTGAGTGATTGTGTGTGTGAGTGAGTGATTGTGTGTGTGTGTGATTGTGATTGTGTGTGTGAGTGATTGTGTGTGTGAGTGATTGTGATTGTGTGTGTGTGTGTTGTGTGTGTGTTGTGTGTGTGTGTGTGTGTGCGCTGTTTGCTGGTCTTAATTTAGGTTAATCGAATAGTTAAAGGAAAGGCCAAAGAAATAACCGTTTGTTTTTTTGGCATTTTTCTTTTCATTCTTTTATCTTTGTCATTATTTATTTTTCCTAATTTATATTTTGCTTTCCCGCTTGTTGTTTCCAACCACAATCATATTTGGCAAATTTTCTTCCGAAACTAAGAGAGCAAATATCTATAATTACGGGCCGGTATTATTCGACGATCTATATTACATTCAACAAGAAATATATGTTTATAAGTTATTTTAACAAAGGATAGTTTACAAATAAATCGGAATAAATCGGAAACAACGTCTTTGTGCGAACATATTGCGCCGTGTGACTTTAATTTAACCAATCATGCAACTCAATATGCTATTGTAATCAAGATGAATAATTAAATACAAGACTCCAATTTCCCTGTATTTGTTTGGAAGTTGTTTGTTGAATCGCTTGTTTTGTATTGTTGCTTTTGTACTTTGTTCCATATTTTCTCTTCTTTCTTCCTGATTAAATTATGGTTTTCTTCGAGATGAAAATAACAGCCAAAGCGAAGCCAGTTGGGACGTCGTTAACACTTCCGTTGCTGGCAATTCGCATGCTACACGCCGCCCACGTCACATCGTGATCTTGGAGATATATATGTTAATATGTTATGCTAATATATTCATTCTAAAAGTACGAATATAAACTAAAAATTATAAAAAAAAATGCAAGAAACGTTCTATGTAAGTAACGTTCATTGCATATATGGATGCATTTTTCTCTCTCGATACATACATTTATACACAAACATATTTATTTATACAGAAAGAGGGAGACGGGGAGAAAAGAGACATCTAAACACACGGAGATAAATACATACATACACACTCAGACAGATAGATAGATAGGAACAATACATACATACATACATACATACATACATACATACATACATACATACATACATACATGGTGGCTGCCCCCTCGTTATCGAGTATGGCCATTGCACGAAGCTTAATCAATGCTGTTATCGTGCAATGCCTGTGCAAGAAGATTTTTTTAAAGTGAGGAAAGGCTGTGCACTGAGTCAATCCCACTCACTAAGCAACAGCAGTCATAATCCGAAAAGAAGAACAAGTCAACATCATCGGTAACCACTGAGCCGCAGGTTTTATGTCGGAGTTATCCCAGTTACCTGAGTTACCTTCTCCTAGAAGGATGCCCTAACAAAGGGTAGGAGTTCTTCACTCCCAATGGTTTAACCGCACGATCGGGTATTCAATCCGATTATTTCTATGTCCCCGCGCATGATACAGCCTTAAGACATTTATTGGATGGCCGTTGACTCTCAAGAGTTCCTCTGCCCTTTGACGGGTTTTGTTTTTCATCCTGCAGGGTGTCCAATAATCACCCTCCTCTGGTGAGGCTGCCGGTTTAGTCGCCAACGACCTGACCATGCAACAGGTTGTATTGGGTTACATGTTACCAGTAGCACTCGAAAGTGACCTGACATTATACATACATACATATATGTATTCATGCATACATATATAAATCTTTGTATTGTTGTTAACATTCTACTTTCATTTTGCTGTCGCCAAAAGAAGCGACCGACACCACACCATTCGTGGATAGGTTTCATACAGATATATGAATAAACAAAGAAATAGGTCACTGGAATATTCCACGCTAGCTGAAAGTGAAAAATGTCTGAAAGACGTGTGGAAGTTGTGTGGGGGAACGTGACAAAAGGAAACAGCGCGGTACTATAGTAGCAATTTGACTCAATGGCCATGAAACATGTATATTGTCAACCACACCTTGTACCTCACAATATAATTTGCGTTTATGTCACTTTATATGGCCCAGTGAAGGAGCATGGCTTACTGGTTACGGTATTCGGCTCACTATCTTAAAGTCGTGAGTTCGATTTCCGGCGGTACGTTGGCTCCTTGAGCAAGACACTTTATTTCACGGTTCTCAAGTTCACTCAGCTGGCAGAAATGAGTTGCACCCGTATTTTGAAAGGGCTGGCTTTCTCACACTCGGCATCACGCGGAATCTCTCTGAGAACTCCGTTAAGGGTATGTGTGTTTATGGTGTACTCAGCCAGTCGCACGTTAATTTCACGATCAGGCTGTTCCGTTGATCGGATCAACTAGAACATTTATCGTCGTTACCGACAGAGAGTCTCTCCTCCCTTAATATGTCCTAGCACGTGGGAAAAGTGAATAATCAACGTGCTGCGTAAAAGAGACAAAAACTAGACTGGCAGCAATAGTTGAAGACGAGACATAGGACATATGTTCACTCCACAACAAAACCAGACAGGAACGTCCAAGGAATTTCACAGGTTAGCCAGGACTGTATTATAGGCCCCTGAGCAAAGCAATGCACTGAATCCTTTGTATACACAACCCCGACATTGACAGGTTAGCATTCAGCCTCCAGAATGGTGGAGACCGCTGGAAACTATTCAATGTGTCCATGCCTTAAGGCAATAATGGAGTGTGAGAAAATGGTAATGCCTAACGGTTACACTAGCTGGACAAGAGAACGCTTTATGGCATTCTTCCTCAAGGAAGGAGAAAAATAAATTGAGTGATGTCACTCGCTACCATCATGGCCTCTGCCACAACCGCAGTAAAATTATCAGCCAGGCCAACAACAAAATAAAAGCAACAACAACAGCAATCCAGAAAGATTTCTGTGTTGTGGAAATCTTCTTAAACGAAGTAACAATTTTATAAACATACGTGCGTAAGAATAAGCTCAGATATGCACACATACAGAGTTCACACCTTTCGATTATTGAGATGAAAAATGATCACGAGGATAACAGGCAAGTATCGAATAAAATGACAAAAAGTATCGAAGAAATGACAGATCTGGCCAACAAAGTTGATGAGGTGTGAAAGGGATGAAACTAGCACTCTTAACTCCCAGACCCAAAAGCTTGGCAATCCGAATAATCAGACACAAAACTAGAACTTTGCGAGACAAACGATTCAGCGAGCAGACCAACAGTAACAATAACAACACTTAACATCATCATCATCATCATCATCATCATCATCATCCGTTGAAGCAAACGTGGCGACACCAAAACAAGAACTAGATTCACAACAACAATCAAAGTAGAGACAATAATTGGCACAACAACATCCATAACAGCAACAATTAACGGATCTTTTCGGTTTGAACGACAGTTTTTTCTAGCGGTGTCATATGAAATTGTCACCCATAATTATGACCCTAGTATCAATCTATTGCATTTCAATCTGTTTTAGGGTTAGAGTTAGGGTTAGTTAGGGTTATGGTTAGGGTTAGGGGTGGGGGAAGGGTATCTTTTTTTCTTCAGAAATATAAATAAACCCAATCTGTTTCTTAAACGAGGGACATTTTCATACGGCACAGAATGTTTTCATCTCAATAGACATCATTGATTGGTTGAAATTGCAGAAATTGAAGAAAAAACAACAAATATCTTTCAAACTATAGAATTTTCTCAATAAAGCCAAGAGAAAAAAGATATTTTATAAACACATTCTACCAATATACGAAGTTTAAAAGTGTTTAGTTACGTGGAAATTATTTTTAAAAAACTGCCGTTCAAACCGAAAACATCCCAATTAACTCTGCAGAACCTCACAGTTGTTCGGAGAGAGAACAGTGAGTTAATAGTACCTGTCCATCGACAAAAGTGGTGAAAGTAAATGATTTTCTCGCGGAGACAGAAATATGGATTTATGATACAGACGAAACAAGGGGTCTATTCAGAACTCCTGAAAATCTCCTTTCATAAAATGTAAGGTTTGAGGAAGAGCCCCAAGAAAAGGTCCTTGAGGGTTAGGAGACAGATCCCATACTAAGCTGCTCTAAATTTCCAGATTATTGTTTTATCCTTTATTTGCTTCAGTTATTAGACTGCGGTCATGCTGGAGCACCGCATTGAAGAATTTTTAGTCGAATGAACCGACTCAAGTACTCGTCTTTTTTAAGCCTGATACTTATTCTATCAGTCTCTTTTGCCAAACTGCTAAGTTACGGAGACGCAAACACATCAACAATGGTTGTGAAGCACTGGTTGTGAAGCAGTGGTGAGGGACAATCACACACACACACATACATAAATAGATAGATGGGTAGATAGATAGGTAGATAGATAGATAGATAGATAGATAGATAGATAGATAGATAGATAGATAGATAGATAGATAGATAGATGCTTCTTTCAGTTTCCGTCAATCACTTACAAGTAGAAGATTTTTACCCAAAGTGCCACGCAGGAGGCCTGAACTCGGAACCTTGTCGTTGGGAAGCAAGCTTCTTACCACACAGCCACGCCCGTAAAGTTATAACAAGACAGGTGTCTCAAATGGTGCTCATTTTATCGAACCCGAAAGGATGAAAGGTAAAGGAATTACACTGGTGCTTAGTGTACCCTCTATTATAATTATTTATTAATTATAAAATTACACACACACACACACACACACCACACACACACACACACACACACACCACACACACACACATATATATATATATATATATATATATATATAATATATATATATATATATATATATGTATAGGGAGAGTTTACGAAAAAACACAAAAGACGAAGACAGATGGTATACAAAACAAACAGATGTATTAGTATAACGCTCAGGAATAGAAAAAGTCTTTTACGTTTCGAGCCTACGCTTTTCTACAGAAAGGGACACACAAAAAAAACAAGGAGAAGAGACGACAAAAGGAAAGACCAAAAAATGCAGGAGAGTTTAGAAAGTATAAAAATAAATATAAAAATAAAGTAATGACAATAATAACAGTTTTACGTAAAGTTCAAAGGTTTTTTGATGTCGTGGTGTATTGCAAAGATTTCTCATCAAGAGTTGAGTCCACAGTGATCCGTATGTAGGGGAGGTGCAGCAGGAGGGTAAATATCCAAACGAGAATCCGTAAAGGGTAGATAAAAAGTATATATATATATATATATATTATATTAAATTAGAGACAAAACCACTATTAGGCAAATCATACAATGAAAAACTTAAGCCAATACATAAGATTATTTAATTTATATTATTTAAATATATAACAAAATTATTAAAAAAATATAATTAATATCACACTACGATCGTTTCATGGCTGTTAATTTTTTTTAAATTCCGAGTCACAGTCATTCATCAGGTGGTTTTGTCTCTAATTTAATATAATATAATATTTTACTATAAAATTGGATTCAATCCTAAATCTGATTTTTCCCTGTAAGTTTGGATTTATTCCCTAATATTTATTATTAATTATATATATATATATATATATATATATATATATATGATAGGGAGATGGAATGTGTGTGTACGACGAGTTTCCACACAGTTTCAGTCAACTAATTTCACAAACAAGCCGTTGGTCCAAGACACCACACCGTAGAACCGAACCCAAGATCACATCGTTATGAAGCAAATTTCTTAACTACATGCCAATACCTGTTTGATTTTGCAATTTGTTCCATCGCTCTCAGCTACAGTCTTTTTCTTTTTTTTTTCTTTCATTCTCCTCTACCATATCTATTTTGTGTCATGATCCAAACAAGTACCTCTTGTCCTTTGCTGCTAGTGGCGCCCTTGTCGACGATGGCAACAACAGAAACGACGGCAGAGACGATGATGATGATGTGTCTATATGTATGCGTTCGTGTAAGTATTCTTTTATTCTATTATTCTTTTACTTGTTTCAGTCTTTTGACTGCAGTCATGCTGGAGCACCGCCAGAACTTATTCTTTGTAAGCCTAGTGCTTATTCTATCGGTCTTTTTTTGCTGAACCGCTAGATCGGTTGTCAAGCGATGTTGGAGGGACAAACGCAGACACACAAACATATACAGATAGACACACACACACACACACAACATATATATATATATATATATATACATATACATACAACCGACGGGCTTCTTTCAGTTTCCGTCTACCAAATCCACTCACAAGGCTTTGGTCGGTAGAAGGTTATAGTAGAATTCACTTGTCCAAGGTGCCACGCAGTGGGACTGAACCCAGAACCATGTGGTAGGTAAGCAAGCTACTTTATTTCTTACATTGCCATAAAGGCAGAACACTGACAATGTAGCTTTGCGGGGCTGGACACAAACATTAATGAGATGAATGATAATGATACAAGGATGATAAAGATGGGAGAAGACAAAAAGCGTCCGCCGACTTTTGCTTCTCCAAAACATTGTTCGTTTTAAAAACACTGAATGAGGTATTAACCCTTTCTTACAATTTAACAATTATTCCACTTTATGGACTAAAAAGTCCATTACAAATATAAACAATTTAATACACATAATAAGGCGATAAACCTATTACATAAATGAGTCCCCAATCAACTTTCTTGCCTCCTGTAGGCATTCCTGCAGCCGCAAGTTGGGGGCCTATAAACAAGATCTATACTCTTCCTTTGAGAAGGGATCCAGTATATAATAGAAGTTCCTTTCTTCTAGTACCAGAGCAGCCACCTGCGGAAGCCACTCTGGAATACAAATCAGGTCTATCAGATCCCGACTATTAAAGGAACTTTCTATAAAATTCTCTTATAGCCCCTCTCCTGAGACAGAAAATCACATATTCTTCAACATTTCCACTGGGAGGGACCTTCTTCTTCCCCCCTCTGGTGGCACACGTCCCATCGAAGGGTTTTCGAGACATGCCGCCAGTCTACCAGCAACCGCCGGCAATGCTACTTACCACACAGCCACTCCTGATGCGTTAGTTCTAAATTAATTTATATGCGTGTATTTAACAATGAGTATACATTAACCGCATAGTCTATTTTCACAGTTTTCACTGTGGGACTCCAAGTGTGTTTATTAAACTTAACAATGTTTACATCTTATTCGCAGATACGTTATTTCATTTAGTCGTACTTTTGTTGTTAGACAAGTAATTTCTCATGTTTACATTTAAGCTATGGGAACAAACGATTTAAATCACAATGCATCCTGTTCTCATTCACATACATTAAATACAGTGGAGGCGCAATGGCCCAGTGGTTAGGGCAGTGGACTCGCGGTCATAGGATCGCGGTTTCGATTCCCAGACCGGGCGTTGTGAGTGTTTATTGAGCGAAAACACCTAAAGCTCCACGAGGCTCCGGCAGGGATGGTGGTGATCCCTGCTGTACGCTTTCACCACAACTTTCTCTCACTCTTACTTCCTGTTTCTGTTGTACCTGTATTTCAAAGGGCCGGCCTTGTCACTCTCTGTGTCACGCTGAATATCCCCGAGAACTACGTTAAGGGTGCACGTGTCTGTAGAGTGCTCAGCCACTTACACGTTAATTTCACGAGCAGGCTGTTCTGTTGATTCGGATCAACCGGAACCCTCATCGTCGTAACCGACGGAGTGCTTCCATCCATCCACATTAAATACAAAATACAAAAAATAAAAAAAGGAAGTTTGCAAATACAATTGCTTTTCTGTTTTGTGGTTTAATAGAATGTCTGAGTCACACTCTGGATAAATTAAGAGAGCACTTGGAGGCGTTAAAAACTGCGGGCCCAAATTCTGAACAGCTTCAAATTTCTTAATCCAACTTAAAACATGAATTCTCATTAACAATGAGTTTCAAAGCCAACAATTTTAGGGAAGGGAGTAAGTCGAAAAAAATCGATCCCAGTACTCAAAGTGATACTTATATATATCGACCCTGCAAGAATGAACGGCAAAGTGGAAATACGTTGAATTTGAACTCAGAACGTTTAGAGCCGGAAGGAGGTCGCTAAATATTTTGGCCGAAGCAGTTTTCGGTAACACTTCTTTCTGCTGCAGACACAAGACCAGAAATTTTGGTGGAGAGGTTAGATAGCTACATCGACCCCAGCGCTCAAGCGGAATTTATTTTATCGAACCCAAAAGGATAAATAGCCAACTCGATCTCGGCGGAATTTGAACTCAGAACATGAAGTGTGGGTAGGAAAACTGATAAATATTTTATGCGCCGCACTAAAAATTCTACCAGCTGTTCTTAGTAATAATGGTTTTAAATTTTGGCACAAGGCCAGCAGTTTCGGGAGGTGGGATTAGTACCCGAGTACATCGATTCCAGTGCTCAACTAGCGCTTATTTTATCGACCCTGAGAGGCCACAGAAGCATTTGAACTTAGAACGTAAAGACGAATGAAATAATCTTTTCTACTATAGGCACAAGGCCTGGAATAGTGGCGGGGGGGAGTATAGTCGATTACATCGGCCCCAGTAGTCAACTGGTACTTAATTTATCGACCCGAAAGTATAAAAGGCAAAGTCGACCTCGACGTAATTTGAACTCAACGGATTAAGTCGATTATATCGACCCCAGTGCGTAACTGATTCTTAATTTATCGACCCCGAAAGGATGAAAAGCGAAGTCGACCTCGGCGAAATTTGAACTCAGAACATAACGGCAGACGAAATACGGCTACGCATTTTGCCCGGCGTGCTAACGTTTCTGCCAGCTCGTCGCCTTCTTATTCTTGGTAATAAGAGAGATCACCCCCCCCCCATTGAACACGGGAGGAAAGCAGACAAGGTTGGGTGAGGAGAAGTGTCTAACGAGGATGTGCAGGGTGCACAGATCGCTGAGGATAACTACTGTATATACGTATACATGTATTTGTTGTAGTTGAAGGTAAACTAAAAAAAGGGGGCGGACAATTTGGCGACCGCACGGGTGGCTGAAACCTATCCTACGTCACTGCAGGGAAGAGGATAACAAGAGGATCGTGCAGTGTGATGAACTGTCATTTGATTGTGTATGGAACATTTAAATTTTGCAGGATAACAGATTTACTCAGTGACATCCACATGAAGGGTCTCGACGCGGCTGGCTTCACGTCATTAGGTCTTGACTGCAGGGAATGACCCTCTTCTCATACGACAAAGGTAGATCCCTAATCTGGGACGCATGTGCGGAGACACATTCTCTAGTTCCAACATTGTTACATTGGTCACAAAGCCGGTTTAAACAAATACAGGAGCCTGACCGGTGGAGACCTCACTAGTGAGTCCTTGGATCCCTTACTACCGATTTCCTTCGCAAGATCTGGATAACTGCGGGTCGTCTGAGAAACGTGCCCCGCAGCGGGTGTCGCAGGCCATTCTGGGATGTACAATACGCTACTCCTTACCACCATCTTCAGCTACTTAATTCCCCCTTTTCTTTTTCTTTGTTTTCTTGGTGAGGTAGTTATAGGGTTTTTTTCTCGGTAATTTGATCTTTTAAACGTTTGATGTTTTTTCTTCCTGTAAAAATATGTTGTTAATAAAAACAAACTCTAATTCCTTTAAAATAAATTTCTTGTGCGCGATTAAACTAAAACATTTTCCCCAGTATTTTTCAGTTGGTGCAGAGACGAGGATGACTGAAGCAATTTATGGAAAAAATATTACTGGGAGCGTATATTGGGCCAGAAA
>NC_042999.1:14209673-14239673 GCF_006345805.1 Octopus sinensis | reverse complement strand
AGGAATTGAAAGGTTTATCAGTTGTTCGAGGTTGTGTATAATATACAGCACGAATAGTCAATACTCTATGTAGTAGTAGTAGTAGTAGTAGTAGTAGTAGTAGTAGTAGTAGCAGCAGCAGCAGCAGCAGCAGCAGCAGTAGCAGTAGTAGTAGTAGTAGTAGTAGTAGTAGTAGTAGAATGGGGGAATGTGCTGTATCAATGCGCCGCTGCATTCACACTTTGTTGGTGATTCCCTACTTTTGGCTATGTCTGGGTAGTCGTTGCTGGGAAGGATTTTACGAGGGCGGAGAGCAAATCCTACCGCAACACATTAGTGTAAGCTGAGTGGGGTGGGCAGTAGAGGCAGTCCTCCCCAGGTGGCTCTTTTAAAGGGGCGGCATTTTTCATCCTGTTGTAGGCTGTGGCTGTAGGCAATATTTGTTTTTTTTTTGTAGTATCCGAGGATGGCAAACGGAAGGGCTGCTCTGAGCGGCACACACTCTTACCACGCTAGAGCCGCAACCCCTTTTTAGTCGCGCTTTACGATACATGGAGGAAACGTTGCGGGGTCTATTCTTTGACACGCCGATCCCCACACTGCACGTACTCTATACAGATAAAAAGAAAATATCCAACATACGTTTATTAATGATTTACAAAGCAAACAACGATAGCTAGAATGCTCCAAGTAGAACAGCTAATAATAAACTTGCATAGGAGCAGTGGAGTATGTTTACATGGGACAAAGTGTGGCTAGGTGGTGGTGGTGGTGGTGTGTGGGGGGAGGGAAAGTCACGTTCGCGCGGGCGTGTACGTATGACCTAACTATTTGAAACATTTAGATATTCGTCTCAATGATTCAAATAAACCAGGTTAGAGCTTTTTGTGTTCTTTTTTTTTTTTCGTAAACCCATTATTAATGGTCTCGGTTTAAATTACGTCGTTTACATCCCTCTTTCCTGGAAAATGCAATATTGTACTTAACACTGCTTTAGAACATAAATTTCATTGCATTAGTCACTTGCAGGGTAAACAACAGCAAAGTGGAGGTGCAATAGGCCAATGGATAGGGCAGCGGACTCGCGGTCGTAAGAACGCGTTTTCGATTCCCAGCCCGAGCATTTTAAGTGTTTATTGAGCAAAAAAACCTAAGCTCCACGAGGCTCTGGCGAGAGGTAGTGGTGAACCCCGCTGTACTCTTTCACCACAACTTTCTCTCACTCTTTCTTCCTACTTCTGCCACAAAGCAGAGGAACCATGGTGTAACCCACTATGGTGTGGTAAACTTTCAGACCCTAGTCTAGTTTGCGAATCCTCTGTACCTCAGGATGGTTCAGCTCCCCACCCGTTAAAAGCCACCGTTTACGGAATGAGGATAACAACGTAACTTTCGCGCCCGAGCAACCGCCAGTCTATCGTGTGTGGTGGGTAGATCTTCAAGTTGCCGCACGCATTCTTAGTAGCTTAGAGTAGGCTCGAATTAGAGATTATTCTTTGTGGTTATTGGCGTGAGTCCTGATTGGAAGAAGAACAACAACAACAACAAAAACAACAGTGACAACAACGACGACAACGACGATACGACAACAACAATAATCCTTTCTAATATAGACACAAGGCCTGAAATTTGGTGGTGGTAGTGGGCCTAGTCAATTACATCGATCCCAGTGCTCTTATCGACCCCGAAAGGATGAAAAGCGAAGTCATTATTATTATTATTATTATTATTATTATTATTATTATTATTATTATTCTATGTTTGACTTTTGCGTTACATTTGCACAAGCTGGCTCCAAGTCTCATCCAGAGACCTCAAGAGACAAGCTGGAAGTTCATGTTGGTGTTATGCCTAGGGTACCATATATTTGGTTTTGTACTTAGTGTTGCATGTCTAAAAAAATCATACGAAAATTATATTTGTTCTAAAATTTGAGATTACATAGAAAGTATTTTGCGTAGGATATGAGCAATTCCCATGAGCACTATCTTTTGAATTTCTGCCTTATTTGGGTTTCCTGGTATCTGAGTTAGTTAGCAGTTGGCCTGTTTTGCAAACATTCCCAGAGCACCTATAACAACAGGTATTGTTTTAGTATTCAGGTTTCACATTTTGCTGATTTCTATTTCAAGATCTTTATATTTGCTCAGTTTTTGGTAGGTCTTGACAGATACGTTTATATTGATTGGGACAGTCATATCAATGAGGAGGCATGTTATTATTATTATTATTATTATTATTATTATTATTATTATATTAGTAGTAGTAGTAGTAGTAGTAGTAGTAGTAGTAGTATTGTTACTGTTGTCATTATTAAGGCAGTGAGCTGGCAAAGTCGTTAGCACGCCGAATAGAATGCTCGGTTGCATTTCGTCCGTTTTTACCTTCTGAGTTCAAGTTCCGCCGAGGACATGCAAGGTCATGCGCTGTTTATCTTGATATGAGATCACCATGTCGCGCACACATGGTTGTGATGCGTATGCCTGGTATACCTTTATCAGACGGGTAGTCATGATGGCTATACTGGGCTTCATATTTTTGACCCCAGTGTCACTATGATGGCATGCACTGCTCTCTCACTCAATAATAATAAAGAGAAGAAGAAGAAGAAGAAGAAGAAGAAGAAGAGAAGAAGAAGAAAGAAGAAGAAGAAGAAGAAGAAGAAGAAGAAGAAGAAGAAGAAATTTACTTGTAGTCCGATATTAGGATTTTTCTTTTACAGCAGTCTAATTTGTTGTGTATATGAATAATAATAATAGTAATAATAATAATAATAACCGCAAGGTATGACCTACGTTATTTTAAATGGCAATTGGAATGATTTTTGTTGTTTAAACAGTAATATTCAATGCGACACAAGTATTGATATGAAAAGAATTATGCCGAGGAAACAATGTTCTATATTTTTGTTCAGTTCTGAATCAACAAAAATGTCAACTCATACGTCAGCTTCAGCAGACGTATGAAAATTCCTTAGCCATCGTGGGATGCACTGACTATCATAAATACTGATAAATTAAAATCTTTCTCTGTTTTGGCTTCAGAGAGGAGCCCATGTGGAATACACAAACCTTTACTTCAATGGTTTCATGTAGTTTGTCGGCTATTTCCAAAACATTGCTTTCTCGTTCATCGCTACTTTGAAATAACCACTGATGTTTCCAGGAATATTCAGCGTATCTTTCCACCATTCAAGAACAAATTGCTTTGCATATTAGACATCTGCACAACCGCACATTTTTGTCTCGTCTCTGCAACGTGACAGCAACACATTAGTTACTGTGTAACAGCCTGTATGTTGTGTATGTTTGATATACATAACATTTACCATGATTCATGTTTCATGTTTGCATTTCAAATCACTAACAAAGACAGGTTAACGAAGGTGCCTGCATGCATGTATGCATATTCATATGTACATATCCAATAGTAATTAATTGCTGTTATGGACACCGTATTCCATTTTGCAACCATAATATACCACACAGGTGGGGCACAGTACTTGGGAGTACATTATGGATTAATCAATAAATACGAAGGGGTGTTGAAAAGTTCCTGGCTTTGGGTAAAAGAAAACACAGTAGGATCAGTTAGTTGTGATTATATTCATCAAATTCCTCTCTAAGGTTCACGCACTTACTGCGGCGGTCCAGTTTTTCTAAGCCCTGTAAAAAAACTCGGAAAGTTGGGCCTCCAACCAGCTGTTTCGCGATACCCTTAAAGCCAGGAACTTTTCAGCACTCCCCCATGTGTGTGTGTGCGCATACTCTTTACTCTCTTTTACTCTTTTACTGGTTTCAGTCATTTGACTGTGGTCATGCTGGAGCACCGCCGTTTAGTCGAGTAAATCGACCCCAGGACTTATTCTTTGGAAACCTAGTACTTATTCTATTGGTCTCTTTTGCCGAACCGCTAAGTTACGGGGACGTAAACATACCACCATCGGTTGTCAAGCGATGTTGAGGGGACAAGCACAGACACACAAACATATACACACGTATCCATATACATATATACATATATACGTCTACCAAATCCAGTCACAAGGCTTTGGTCGGCCCGAGGCTATAGTAGAAGACAGTTGCCCAAGGTGCCTCGCAGTGGGAATGAGCCCGGAACCATGTGATTGGTTAGCAAGCTACTTACCAGACAGCCACTCCTGCGCCTGTATATATATATATATATATATATACATACACATATATATATGTGTGTGTGGGGGGTGTATATATACTGGGTAGTATATTATGGTTACACAGCGAAATATGGTGTCCCTACTTTCAATTAATACGACAGGTGTTGAAAAGTTCCTGGTTTTAGGTAAAAGAAAATACATGAGGATCAGTTAATTATGATTTTGTTCAACATATTCCCCTCTCAGATTTACACGTTTATTGCAGCAGTCCTTCAGTTCTTCTAAACTCTGTAAAATAACTCGGAAGTTTATGCCTCCGAGTAAGCCTTTTGCAATACTCTTAAAGCCAGGAACTTTTTAAAATAAGCCGATATTCCTGAAAAACTGAACTTATGCAAAGGCTTAATTATTCAAATTATGAACTCTGAACAGCTATGCATTTCTCCCATCGGTTAACAAAGTCTTTTATGCCTCTTCGATAAAAATCCAAAGGTTTTGTTACCAAGAAATCCTTGAATTCAGTTTCCACCTCTGGATGCTTGAAAAAGTGGTAGTTCGGTAGATGAAGGATCGGGAGAATATGGAAAATGTGGTAAAGTCTCGTATCCCAAGTCTGTGAGCTTTTGCAGTGTCATCCTGGAAACGTTCAGTTGAGCGTTGTCGTGAAGCAGGATTGAACCACGTCGATTAACAAGTGCAGGTCTCATTGTGCTCAAGTGAACATGTATTTCTTCCATTTGCTTACAGTAAACTTCCGATGTAATGCTCGGGTTAGGTTCCAGAAAGCTATGTTGTATTCATATGCTACCTTTTTGAGCTTCGAGGCTCTCGTCCTCACTACGGAATCTCTCAAACCACCGTCTTACCGTCCGATCACTAGTGGACCCTTCGTACCCACGCTCTATTAATATTAGCGGCTGTTTTGGAAGCATTATGTCCAAGCTTGAATTCATGCAAAAAAAAATAATAAAATAAATAAATGCATTTTAGAATTTTTTTTTCATATTTGAAATTAAGAATTTCTACGCTTCAAAATTATATTTCGAAAGAAATCAATAAACATTTATTAAAGAGTACACATTAGTTATTAAGCAAGTAAAATTTCGTCTAAAATACTACGAAAATAAAATCTTAAATCGAATTTGAAAAAACGTATTCGAAAAATCAGACAGTATTTTCCGAACAACCTAATATGTACATTTGTTTATGTCCCTCATTTCTACGCGTTTAGATAAGCAAACGTACACGTATTGTGTATATGGGAGAGTCATATGTTGTCTTATAAATCACGCGTTTATATACATTGGTCTTTATGTACAACACGCCCTCATTACACTGCGATTTAAACGTCGCAATACACACAGTTACCTTGACCTAACAGTAGAAAGTGAAACTGCAAACAGAAAACAACATGGCGACTCAATATATTCAAAGGTAATAGAGAAACATGTCAACGTAGTACGTGTCCCTAAGCCGTGTTTGAGGATCTTTTCGGTTTGAACGGCAGTTTTTAAAATAATTTCTAGGTAACTGAAAAATTTTGAACTTCGTATACTGGTAGAATGTATTTATAAAACATCTTTTTTTTCTTGGCTTTATTGAGAAAATTCTATAGTTTGTAAGATATTTGTAGTTTTTTTCTTTAATTTCTGCAATTTCAACCAATCACTGACGTCTATTGAGGTAAACAACATTCTGTGCCGTATGAATATGTCCCTCGTTTGAGAAACAGATTGGGTTTATTTACATTTGTGAAGAAAAAAAGATACTGTTCCCCCCACCTCTAACCCTAAACCTAACCCTAAAATAGATTGAAATGCAATAGATCGATACTAGGGTCATAATTATGGGTAGCAATTTCATATGACACCGCTAGAAAAAACTGCCGTTCAAACCGAAAAGATATTATGTATATCGAATAAACGTTCAGGCTGCCTGGTCAGTTGATACTGTACTGGGTTAATATGTTGTTATAATGTTGCGTGGGCGAACTAGAATTTATACTACTTTATACTACTTCAAGATAACCTTGACAAGTTTTATAACTATACCCACTATGATTCTGTCTTCTCCCTCATGCCCTTTCCTAACAGACACTATTCCCTAGTCTTAGATTTTATATACGAAGATTTGATAAACAAGACTAATTAATTAAATCTGAACCGAAATCAGTGACAAGCTATGACCCAACAGATTGTTTCCTGATATCTTAGAAACTTCGAAGCTGAAGTGACAACAGCATGGACTTTGTCTTCTTACCCTCTTGGAGGATTTAAGTAAAATTATACAAATGTGCTGTTGTGTCTGGGGAGAGTCATTATCTTTTAGTGCCTTATAATTTGACACTCTCGCCGGTAGAATTTCCACTAATTTCCTTTATTTTTCTAAAATGTTCGTTGCTTCTTGCAACCTTTTTCAATAGTTTTAACTCTGTCCGTTATTCACACTGCGTTCCTTTTTGTTTGTGTGTGCGTGTGTGTGTGTGTGTGTGTGTGTGTATATATACTGGGTAGTATATTATAGTTACGCAACGAAATATGGTGTCCCTACTTTTAATTAATACGATAGGTATTGAAAAGTTCCTGGGTTTGGGTAAAAGAAAATACAGGAGAATCAGTTAATAATGATTTTATTCAACATACTCCCCTCTCAGATTCACACGCTTATTGCAGCAGTCCTTCAGTTCTTCTAAACTCTGTAAAAGAACTCGGAAGTTTATGCCTCCGAGCAAGCCTTTTGCAATACTCTTAAAGCCAGGAACTTTTTAAAATAAGCCGATATTCCTGAAAAACTGAGGCGCAGGAGTGGCTGGGTGGTAAGTAGCTTGCTAACTAACCACATGGTTCCGGGTTCAGTCCCACTGCATGGCATCTTGGGCAAGTGTCTTCTGCTATAGCCCCGGGCCGACCAATGCCTTGTGAGTGGATTTGGTAGACGGAAACTGAAAGAAGTCTGTCGTATATATGTATATATATATGTGTGTGTGTGTTTGTATGTCTGTGTTTGTCCCCCTAGCATTGCTTGACAACCGATGCTGGGGTGTTTTCGTCCCCGTCACTTAGTGGTTCGCCAAAAAGAGACCGATAGAATAAGTACTGGGCTTACAAAGAATAAGTACCGGGGTCGATTTGCTCGACTAAAGGCGGTGCTCCAGCATGGCCGCAGTGAAATGACTGAAACAAGTAAAAGAGTAAAAAAAAGAGTAAAAGAGTTATGCAAAGGCTTAATTATTCAAATTATGATCTCTGAACAGCTATGCATTTCTCCCATCGGTTATCAAAGTCTTTTATGCCTCTTCGATAAAAATCCAAAGGTTTTGATGCCAAGAAATCCTTGTATTCAGTTTCGACCTCTTGATGCTTGAAAAAGTGGTAGTCGGTAGACGAAGGATCGGGAGAATATGGAAAATGTGGTAAAGTCTCGTATCGCAGGTCTGTGAGCTTTTGCAGTGTCATCCTGGAAACATTCAGTTGAGCGTTGTCGTGAAGCAGGATTGGACCACGTCGATTAACAAGTGCAGGTCTCATTGTGCGCAAGTGAACATATATTTCTTCCATTTGCTTACGGTAAACTTCCGATGTAATGCTCTGGTTAGGTTCCAGAAAGCTATGTTGTATTCATATGCTACCTTTTTGATCTTCGAGGCTCTCGTCCTCACTACGGAATCTCTCAAACCACCGTCTTACTGTCCGATCACTAGTGGACCCTTCATACCCACGCTCTATTAATATTGGCGGCTGTTTTGGAAGCATTATGTCCAAGCTTGAATTCATGTAAAAAAAATTAAATAAATGCATTTTTTTTCGTTTTTTTTCATATTTGAAATTAAGAATTTCTAAGCTTCAAAATTATATTTCGAAAGAAATCAATAAACATTTATTAAAGAGTTACACATTAGTTATTAAGCAAGTAAAAATTCGTCTAAAATACTACGAAAATAACATCTTAAATCGAATTTGAAAAAACGTATTCGAAAAATCAGACAGTATTTTCCGAACAACCTAATATGTACATTTGTTTATGTCCCTCATTTCTACGCGTTTAGATAAGCAAGCGTACACGTATTGTGTATATGGGAGAGTCATATGTTGTCTTATAAATCACGCGTTTATATACATTGGTCTTTATGTACAACACGCCCTCATTACACTGCGATTTAAACGTCGCAATACACACAGTTACCTTGACCTAACAGTAGAAAGTGAAACTGCAAACAGAAAACAACATGGCGACTCAATATATTCAAAGGTAATAGAGAAACATGTCAACGTAGTACGTGTCCCTAAGCCGTGTTTGAGGATCTTTTCGGTTTGAACGGCAGTTTTTAAAATAATTTCTAGTAACTAAAAAAATTTTAAACTTCATATACTGGTAGAATGTGTTTATAAAACATCTTTTTCTCTTGGCTTTATTGAGAAAATTCTATAGTTTGTAAGATATTTGTAGTTTTTTGCTTCAATTTCTGCAATTTCAACCAATCACTGACGTGTATTGAGGTAAACAACATTCTGTGCCGTATGAATATGTCCCTCGTTTAAGAAACAGATTGGGTTTATTTAAATTTGTGAAGAAAAAAAGATACCCTTCCCTCCACCTCTAACCCGAACTAACCCTAACCCTAAAATAGATTGAAATGCAATAGATCGATTCTAGGGTCATAATTATGGGTGACAATTTCATATGACGCCGCTAGAAAAAACTGCCGTTCAAACCGAAAAGATATTATGTATATCGAATAAACATATAGACCGCCTGGTGAGTTGATACGGTACTGGGTTGATATGTTGTTATAATGTTGCGTAGGCGAACTAGAATTTATACTACTTTATACTACTTCAAGATAACCTTGACAAGTTTTATAACTATACCCACAATGATTCTGTCGTCTCCCTCATGCCTTTTCCTAACAGACACTTTTCCCTAGTCTTAGATTTGATATACAAAGATTTGATAAACAAGACTAATTAATTAAAACTGAACCAAAATCAGTGACAAGCTATGACGCAACAGATTGTTTCCTGATATCTTAGAAACTTCGAAGCTGAAGTGACAACAGCATGGACTTTGTCTTCTTACCCTCTTGGAGGATTTAAGTAAAATTATACAAATGTGCTGTTGTGCCTGGGGAGAGTCATTATCTTTTAGTGCCTTATAATTTGACACTCTCGCCGGTAAAATTTCCACTCATTTCCTTCTTTATTTTTCTAAAATTTTCGTTGCGTCTTGCAACCTTTTCAATAGTTTTAACTCTGGCCATTATTCACACCGCGTTCCTTTTTGTTTGTTTGTGCGCATGTGTGTGTGTGCGTGCGTGTGTGTGTGTGTGTGTATATATATACTGGGTAGTATATTATGGTTACGCAACGAACTATGGTGTTCCTACTTTCAATTAATACGATAGGTGTTAAAAAGTTTCTGGGTTTGGGTAAAAGAAAATACAGGAGAATCAGTTAATAATGATTTTATTCAACATACTCCCCTCTCATATTCACACGTTTATTGCAGCAGTCCTTCAGTTCTTCTAAACTCTGTAAAAGAACTCGGAAGGTTAGGCCTCCGAGCAAGCCTTATGCAATACTCTTAAAGCCAGGAACTTTTTGAAATAAGCCGATATTCTTGAAAAACTGAACTTATGCAAAGGCTTAATTATTCAAATTATGATCTCTGAACAGCTATGCATTTCTCCCATCGGTTAACAAAGTCATTTATGCCTCTTCGATACAAATCCAAAGGTTTTGATGCCAAGAAATCCATGAATTCAGTTTCGACTTCTTGATGCTTGAAAAAGTGGTAGTCGGTAGATGAAGGATCGGGAGAATATGAAAAATGTGGTAAAGTCTCGTATCCCAAGTCTGTGAGCTTTTGCAGTGTCATCCTGGAAACGTACAGTTGAGCGTTGTCGTGGAGCAGGATTGAACCACGTCGATTAACAAGTGCAGGTCTCATTGTGCTTAAGTGAACATGTATTTCTTCCATTTGCTTACAGTAAACTTCCGATGTAATGCTCTGGTTAGGTTCCAGAAAGCTATATTGTATTCATATGCTACCTTTTTGATCTTCAAGGCTTTCGTCCTCACTATGGAATCTCACAAACCACCGTCTTACCGTCTGATCACTAGTGGACCCTTCATACCCACGCTCTATTAATATTGGCGGCTGTTTTGGAAGCATTATGTCCAAGCTTGAATTCATGCAAAAAAAAATAATAATAAATACGTTTTTCTTCTTTTTTTTCATATTTGAAATTAAGAATTTGTACGCTTCAAAATTATATTTCGAAAGAAATCAATAAACATTTATTAAAGAGTACACATTAGTTATTAAGCAAGTAAAATTTCGTCTAAAACACTACGAAAATAAAATCTTAAATCGAATTTGAAAAAACGTATTCGAAAAATCAGACAGTATTTTCCGAACAACCTAATATGTACATTTGTTTATGTACAGAGTCTTTTCTACGCGTTTAGATAAGCAAACGTACACGTATTGTGTATATGGGAGAGTCATATGTTGTCTTATAAATCACGCGTTTATATACATTGGTCTTTATGTACAACACGCCCTCATTAAACTTCGTATACTGGTAGAATGTGTTTATAAAACATCTTTTTCTCTTGGCTTTATTGAGAAAATTCTATAGTTTGTAAGATATTTGTAGTTTTTTTCTTTAATTTCTGCAATTTCAACCAATCACTGACGTTTATTGAGGTAAACAACATTCTGTGCCGTATGAATATGTCCCTCGTTTAAGAAACAGATTGGGTTTATTTACATTTGTGAAGATACACTTCTCCCCACCCCTAACCCTAACCCTAAAATAGATTGAAATGCAATAGATCGATACTAGGGTCATAATTATGGGTGACAATTTCATATGACACCGCTAGAAAAAACTGCCGTTCAAACCGAAAAGATATTATGTATATCGAATAAACATACAGACCTCCTGGTCAGTTGATACTGTACTGGGTTAATATGTTGTTATAATGTTGCGTAGGCGAACTAGAATTTATACTACTTTATACTACTTCAAGATAACCTTGACAAGTTTTATAACTATACCCACAATGATTCTGTCGTCTCCCTCATACCCTTTCCTAATAGACACTTTTCCCTAGTCTTAGATTTTATATACGAAGATTTGATAAACAAGACTAATTAATTAAAACTGAACCGAAATCAGTGACAAGCAATGACCCAAGCAGATTGTTTCCTGATATCTTAGAAACTTCGAAGCTGAAGTGCCAACAGCATGGACTTTGTCTTCTTACCGTCTTTGAGGATTTAAGTAAAATTATATAAATGTGCTGTTGTGTCTGGGGAGAGTCATTATCTTTTAGTGCCTTATAATTTGACACTCTCGCCGGTAAAATTTCCATTAATTTCCTTTATTTTTCTAAAATTTTCGTTGCTTCTTGCAACCTTTTCAATAGTTTTAACTCTGTCCGTTATTCACACTGCTTTGTTTGTTTGAGCGCATGTGTGTGGGTTAGTGTGTCTGTGTGTGCATACACAGGCATGTATGTATGTATGTATGTATGTATGTATGTATGTATGTATGTATGTATGTATGTATGTATGTATGTATGTATGTATGCATGTATGTGTATGCATGCATTTATGTATGTATGTGTGTACATTTATACGTATTCTACATATTCATGTGTTTGCGCGTCCGTATTTGTTTATTTTTTATGTATGTATGAGTGTGTGTTTGTATATGTGTGTGTATACTTCTGTCTCCATGTGAGTGCATGTCTGACTGTGTGTGTGTGTGTGTGTGTGTGTGTCTGTGTCTGTTTTACAACTATGTACCGTGTTTGTAGGTATAGATGTGTGTCTCCATATGTGTCCTTGTGTGAAGTAAAGTGTGTGTGTATATATGGTCATGTGCTTCAGTCTTCATTTATGTATGTGCGTGTATGTGTGCTTGTCTATTCATATAACCTATGTACCTAACCGTCTGTATGTTGATCTGTATACTATCATATCCATATGCTTACATATACGTGCATATACATATATATATACATACACTCACACACACTCATACATACATCTATCTACATAACAGCATACTAACTATTCTACTCAAACTGTGTAAACTGGGTATGGGGGTATGATAACTACAAATGTGTTCGACTGATGAAAAAAATTCTTTTTATTTAATTATGCAGCTGAGGATAGCCCTGCATTTAAATTGATGTAATGATTGCATTGTTCAATTAAATGGAGCCGCTTGAAACGGTCGTACTGCATCACCTCTGGATATCATGCTGCTTATGTTAATATATATATATATATATATATATATATATATATATATATATATATATATACAAAAATATATAGATATATACATATCTATACACACACACACACGCACATATATAGATATATATATACATGTATATATATATATATATAATAGTTATCGCCATACTAATATGGCATTCTTATAAAAATAAGAAAAAAGCGACACCTACTGGCTGGCTACGCTGCATTGAAAAGGGGCAATACCCCGAAACGCGTCTGTAGCTGCCGGTCAAGTAGTGTGGAGCGACTGACCTCCCTTGTTCGAAGGTTATATGGATACAGTTTGTGTATCAAATAGCTAACTTAAGGCGATGGCCTCATGGAGCTAATAAGCGGACAGCTTTTTTCTTATTTTTATAAGAATGCCATATTAGTATGGCGATAACTATTATTTTCCGGGAACACTGCCGCTGTTCTCTTTTAGAGAGACTTAGTTATTTTAATATTTCTATTATATATATATATATATATATATATATATATATATATATATATATATACATATACATATATATACACACATATACAATCACACACACATATATACAGTTATATATATATGCATAGTGAAACAAACAGAAACGAAACTATTAAAAGTGAAACTATTGAAATTAATAAAAGTGACACTATAATATAACATTACAACAGAAATGTTATTGTTTCACTTTTGACACGTAATACCGAAACAGTCTAAAAGACTACACCAGGCTCGCATTAGGCAAGAAATTGGCCCATGAGACTTCATGGACACTAAGTAATGCATGTGCAAAACTTGAATGAAATCGGTTGGGTAGTTCTCGAGTTTTAGTGATGAACACATAGAGAGACAGACACACACACACACACACACACACACACACGCATACACACACACATTCTCAGTTTTTAATATATACGGGCATATATATTGGGGTGTCTTTGTGTCTGTGTCTGTTCCCCTACTACCACTTGACAACCGGTGTTGGTGTGTTTGTGTCCTCGTAATCTAGCGGTTCGGTACAAAGATACCAATACAGAAGTACCACGTTTTAAAGAAATATGTCGATTAATACGACAAAAGCTTTTTCAAGGCGGCGCCCCAGCATGGCCGCAGTCTGATGACTGAAAAAAGTAAAAGATAAAAGATATATATATATATATATATATATGAGAAGGCGCGGGGTTTAGTGTTCAGAGTATCGAACTCATGATCGCTAGATTGTGATTGCGATTCCTGGACCGATTGGCGTGTTGTGCTCTCGAACAAAGCATTTCATTTTACGTTGCTCCAGTCCACTCGGCTGTAAATGAACAACCCTATGACAGAATGGCCTTCTCATCAGGGAGAATGTTGGCCTGCTCACCTGGCCAGCGGAGTGGCATCGTTCGAAAGCTAAAATGATGTGAAGCGTACTGTGATCAGCGATGTATGACAACATCTGGTCGATCACACGATATATATATATATATATATATATAATATATATATATATATATAACGGGAAGCTTTATGAAAATAGACAAAAGACGAAGGCAGGTGGAAAACAAACAAACAATTGTATTAGTATGGCGCTCAGGAAATATAAATAAAACAAGTCTTTATATATATATAAGTCTATATATATATACAGTAATCCCTCGACTATCGCGGGTGTTACGTTCCAAAATCTCCGCGATAGGTGAAAATCCACGAAGTAGAGACAGTACTGTACTGTATTTTTTTTGCTATTTTTATAATTCGTATATATTTATTTTATTATAAATGCAAAACAACACCGCGGTGGAATCGACGTAAGCTTAACCAACGAACCACACACACACACACACCACACACACCACACACACACACATATATATATATATAATATATATATATATATATATATATTCTGCACCCTGGGGACTGAATCTGGAACCATGTGGTTAGGAAGCAAGCTTCTTACCACACAGCCACGCCTACACACACACACACACACACACATATATATATATATATATATTATATATATATACACCACAGAAGAACAAAATGTAATAAGCAGGAGAAGCGGAGACACATGAGACAGTGAGTCACTGATGAGGTCACAGAATGTATGACGAAAGAACTTTGACAGACGTATATACTAAAGATAATAATAAGAAAAAACTAAAGTGAATAACAAATAAATTGTGTATGTGTGTTTAATTAGCAAAAAAAATCACCATCCCCAAGTATAACAATGTGTGTGTGTGTGTGTGTGTGTGTGTCTGTGTGTTGTTTGGTTCGGCGTATTAGCCACTTGGTTATGAAAACAACGAAGACCGGAATGTTTTCAATTTACTTACGTCATTTCTACAATCGTCTACGTTGTTCCAATCGCCTTTGGGACTCGTCTGATGTTATTGCTTTTTCTAAGAACTCAGCATTAGCCAAGCTTCGTACCGAGATGAATGAATTGCAGTGATTATTGTGGCTATTGATGATGTTTAACCCGACGTCACTCAACATCTAGGAGACATATGATCAGGTCAAAGGTATTTCAACCGTAACAATCCTGCATTTTCTTTATGGATATCGATATTTAGTATTGCATTATTCCGCGGGTGCTTCAAATTGTTTAAATGGTGATGTTTAGTAAATTGAATAAGACCTGATTGATATTTCTAGTAGGTCGAGAGACCACATAGTGCAACAGTTGGAAAACTTTTGTAGTATCACCAGTAAATTGCCAATGCATAAGAACGTAGAGGCGAATCTGTGCTCAGAAAAGAAAGTATTTAGTTTATTTCTAGGTCTGAATGACTAAGTATGTCGTGTATATCTGACCTTGAATATGTTTCCATGAGTCTTATACATATATTTTTATATTATTTACATGAGGATGTTATTTCAACACCTACGTAATAATCCTTGAATTTTATTATTAACCAACTTATATAAAATTACTGTTTTAATATTGAGACTTAAACATACTATTTTGATATAGGTTTTTCGGGTCTTCGTCAGCAAGCTATTTCAAATTTCCAAAAGGGATAAGCTCGTTTACTGTTGGAAAGTTTCTTACTATTGATGTAGTGGCTTTTTCATCGGTTCAGGGATAATTAGATAAACTGACTACCCGTTTTTCTGATAATGATTGGTAATAAATCTCATCAATAATCTACAGCTGAACTTATGTTACATTTTATTAACATCTTTTGCATTAATTATGCAACTGATTTCCACAAAAGCGGTAAATTATTATTTTATGGATCTAAATAACAATTTTTCAGGTTGTAATCAGAAAGTAATCGATGGTGATCGATACGATAGTAATCTTCTAGATCGATTTCAGATCGTTATGACAGTCGTTGTCGTTGTCGTTGTCGTCGTCGTCGTCGTCGTCATCGTCAAATTTCATGTAATCAATCAATCAAAACATCCACCTGGTGCTACATGATCATGCATCACGTGTTTTGGCTGTTAAACGTAATATAGATTCCTTCACATCAATAATCACACGTAATTCGTTGTCAGAATTAGAATTCAGATCCAACGACATTTGATCGATGTTGCTTAGGGTCTTCCTTCACAGTGGATACACTGAAGCGGCTTCTGTATTTTTTTTTCTTTTTCAAGCTCCTAAGATACATTGAACTCGAAATTGCAAACCAGCTGCACATTATATTAAATCACATAATTGCTAATTCTTTGAAGTCGTGGTTGCTGGTTTGCTCCCAGTCAGCTTTGAATCAAAATTGTTTCAGTTCTCATCTCATGGTTGAATATTTATTTTCTCAGACAATTGTGCATTTTAAACCACATTGTCTCATGTGGCCCTACTATTTTAAGACGTTATAGAGTTAGTGTGTTATTTGAGAAAGATTTAGTTGCTCTTGCTAGTAGGTCAACTCAACAGGTGTGTGTGTGTATGTATATATATCAAGGTGGAAGATGTTGAGGCGCCGCTCCTGTCTGGAGTGGAGACTCTATGTCTCGCTAAAGCAGTGTGTAGTAAAGCAGTGTGCTGAGGACGTACGCCTTATAGATAGCAATCTTGGACTCTCTTTGTAAGCTTGACAAAATGTGGAGGATACTCGTCCAACTCGCCTGCTGATCTAAGGAGAGGTTATCAGTGATGGTAAAGCCGAGGTAGATGAATTCATAGACTACCTTCAGCACGTAATCGTTGCTGGTGAGGTGATAGAGGGAGTTGACACCTTGGCCCATTATGTTGGTTTTCTTCAGACTAACAGTCAGGCTGAATTCCTAACAGGCCTTTGAGAGTTTATCCATGGGTACCAGTCAAGCACAGGGACCGATGTAACTGACTTTCCCTCCCCTCAAAATTGCTGGCCCTGTGCCAAAATAAGAAAGGATTTTTTGGTTTGTTATTGTTTTTCTTTCTTCTTTGTTCATACGCTCGACATTCTTATATCTTATTTTTTTATTGCCCACAAGGGACTAAACATAGAGAGGACACAAGGACAGGCGAAGGGATTAAGTCGATTACATCGACCCCAGTGCGTAACTGGAACTTAATTTATCGACCCCGAAAGGATGAAAGGCAAAGTCGACCTCGGCGGCATTTGAACTCAGAACGTAACAGTAGATGAAATACTGCTAAGCATTTCGCCCGGCGTGCTAACGTTTCTACCAGCTCGCCGCCTTCATACACTCGACATTCTGTGCTAGGATTGGAGGATTGACGCATACTCGTAGGTTATAAATCACGTTTTACAAATTACTTTGCTCGTTTATGCAAATTCATCGTTTCACAAAGGTTTCATATTGCTCGGATTTATTACAACTTGTTATGCTGATCTAAGAAATAACTTCATTCGTTGTCATATGTGCATATCTGTCTTATCTATTAATAGCTCCTATTACAATCCTCACACATACACAAAATTGTGTCACACGATTTCTTGATAAAATGTCTTCTATTAATATCAGATAATCTAATGTTAGTTTTAACTTAGCCGATCATTTCAAAGGTATTTACTCTTGCGTTCGTAAAGTCGTGGTTTCAATTCCCGGACCAGGCAATGTGTTTTGTTCTTGAGACAAACTCTTCATTTAACGTTCCTTCAGTTCATTCATATGTAAATAAGTAATTCTGAGATAGACTGATTTCCCTGTCTGGGGCAATGTTGTGATTTCGGTTACTTATATGCTATGGATACCGGGTAGCTAGCCCTATTGGATTCTGGGACGCAAGACAGTAATCTCATCTCCAGTTGTGGATGATGGCGAATCATTTCAAAGCACGTATCGGGGATAAAAATATTGACTGAGAACAGAGCAAATGTGTGCGCGTGTGCGCGTGCGTATGCATGAATGTGCTTGTGTGCGCATACATGTATGTGTATGTCTGTCTGTATGTATGTACGTATGTATGTATGTGTGTATGTATGTGTGTATGTATGTGTGTATGTATGTGTGTATGTGTGCGTGCGAGAGAGAGAGAGAGAGAGAGAGAGAGAGAGATGTAATGATTGACCAAACTATCTGGTAACTCATGTCTGTATTGGTCGTTTCCAGTGCCAGGATTTCAGAATGTATCTGGTTTGGTGTGACAACTCGAGACGTGTTTCTTGTCCTCTTGCCTCAGTTTCTAACTCTCAGAATAATTATGTTTGAGTTAGATCTAAATTCTATAGTAAATCGCAAGAGATAACTTTCAAATGACTGAATCGCACTACCAATGCAAAAAGCAAGACACAGTATTGACTTTTAATAAACCTTTAATATACTTGGTGGTATTCTATGGTTGCAAAACGAAATATGCTGTCCCTTCCAGCAATTAATATGTACGTCTCAGAATAATCCTTTCTATAATAGGTACAAGGCCTGAAATTAGGAGTGGGGGGTGATAGTCGAATACATCGTCCCCAGTGTGTAACTGGTGCTTATTTAATCGACCCCGAAAGGATGAAAGGCAAAGTCGACCTAAGCGGAATACGTCTCAGAATAATGAATGCAGAAGAATATTCTTTTATTCTTTTCTTTTACTTGTTTCAGTCATTTCACTGCGGCCATGCTGGAGCACCGCCTTTAGTCGAACAAATCGACCCCAGGACTTCTTCGTTGTAAGCCTAGTACTTATTCTATCGGTCTCTAATGCCAAATCGCTAAGTTACAGGGACGTAAACACACCAACATCGGTGTGTCAAGCGATGGCGGGGAGACAAACACAGACACACAAATAGATAGACAGACAGACAGACAGACAGACAGACAGACAGACAGACAGATAGATAGCTAGCTATCTAGCTAGCTAGCTAGCTAGCTAGATAGATAGATAGATAGATAGATAGATAGATAGATAGATAGATAGATAGATAGATAGATAGATAGATAGATAGATAGATAGATAGATAGATACTACGGGCTTCTTTCAGTTTCCGTCTACGAAATCCACTCACAAGGCTTTGATCAGCCCGTGGCTATAGTAGAAGACACTTGCCCAAGGTGCCACACAGTGGAACTGAACCCGGTACCATGTAGTTGGGAACAAGCTTCTTACCACATAGCCACTTCTGTGCCTATATAAGGAAATAAAATTATCATTTTGGTAAATAGAATGACTCTATTAATAAAGTAAATATTTCCTTTCTTTCAATTTTGCTGTGGAAAAAGTCTGTTAACTTTTGACATCTAATCAAAGAAAGAATAGATTGACATCTATTTATGGAAAAGTTAATAGTTTTTTCCCTCTTACTGTGCGCAATTCCATTTCATATGTAAATTGTCATTGCTATTCTATTATTCTTTTATTCGTGACAGTCACTGGACTGCAACCATGCTGGAATACGGGGTTGCTTGTAGGTTTAGTCGAAACCTACCCCAAACACTTATGTTTTAAAGTCTGGTACTTATCCTACCGGTTACTTTTGCCTTATTGTTAAGTTATAGGACTGTAATAAACGAACCCCAGCTGTCAAGTGGCGAAGGGCGAAGGGACTAACGCTCTGTTGATACGACGACGATCTGATCAATGGAACAGCCTGCTCGGGAAATTAACGTACTGAACATTCCACAGATATGCATACCTATTTCTTTACTACCCACAAGGGGCTAAACACAGAGAGAACAAACAAGGACAGACAAACGGATTAAGTCGATTATATCGACCCCAGTGCGTAACTGGTACTTATTTAATAGACCCCGAAAGGATGAAAGGCAAAGTCGACCTCGGTGGAATTTGAACTCAGAACGTTGCGGCAGACGAAATACCGCTAAGCATTTCACCCGGCGCGCTAACGTTTCTGCCAGATCGCCGCCTTACAGATGCGCATACCCTTCACGTAGTTCTTAGGGAGATTATGTGACAGAGTGTGACAAGGCTGGCCCTTTGAAATACAGGTACTATTCCTTTTTGCCAGCTGAGTGGACTACAGCAAAGTGAAATATATCGTCTTTCTCAAGGATACATTGCGCCGCCGGAAATCGAACTTACAACCTTACAACCGTCAACTGAATACCCTAACCTCTTAACCACGCGCCTTTACAGCGAAGGAACAGACACACAAATATTTTATATCATAGAGCAATACATTACTGGTTATTTCTCATATTTCTTTTATTTTTCAAAATTAAGATAAAGTTCCTTTTTAATCTAAAATATACTCTCCTTCATTTTCTACAATGCTTTTCCATCTGTCTGGTAGACTTGAAAGTTCCCTCTTCTAAAATTCACTTGTATGTGACGAAAAATACTTCTCCAGTACTGTTCTGACCTCGTCTACAGAATTCATATTTTTTCCGTCCAAATGATTTTGAAGACTGCGGAATAAATGATAATCAGACGGGGCAATCAATGTCCAGCCAATATGGTGGGTGGGGCATCGTTTCCCATTCAAACTGCTCCAGCCTTTGGAATATCATCCTTGCTGTATGTGGCTGAACATTATCCTGATTGAAGAACACCTTTCGTCTTGAAACCAAAGATGCCACTAGCTCTGACTTAGACTTTGTTATCGTTTAGTTGGGGTTTAAAAGTTCAAAGTGGACTAAACCTTTCATATCCTACCAAACAGATAACAACACCTTACGTGTGTGAAGACCTTCTTTAGCCTGGGGTGCCGGTGTTTCTCCTTTCCACTGTCTTCGGCGCTTGACATTTTTATAGATAACCCATTTCTCATATTCAGTCGCTCTTTGGGCCAAAAAAGGTTCATTCGTGAGACGTGACAGCAAAGAAGAGCACACATTCACTCTCTGTGTACGATTAGAATCGGACAGTTTGTGATGAATTCATTAACCTAATTTGCTGACTTTTCTGATAGCACGCAGGTGTCGATGAATGGTTGATTGCTCAAATCTAAGCTTCTCTGCTAGTTCCTCAACAGTTATGGGATTTTGTTCCACCAGGATTTGCAGGACGTCCTCGTCGAGCTCTACAGATCTTCTAGGACGAGGCTCGTTTTCTAGGCTGTAGTTTCCGGCTCCGAATTTCTGGAACCACCGATGACACTGGCTTACGCTTATTGTCCTATCCCTATATACTGCATTAATATTCCTCGCACTGTCCGTTGCGCAGTTGCCTTTATTGAACTCATAAAGCAAAATATACCGAATATGCTCGTTTGTTACTTCCATTATAGCTTTGAATAAATAACTGTTAAAATTGAACTGCACTCTTCAAAACTTGCACTAAGAATAAGGACAAAGTAAAATTACTACCTGCTTTTATAGCATGTTGATGTCAGTAGTTTATCCTGTACCCCTCCGATTTTTAGTTCATGCAATTGAAAAAAAAAACGCATTATTTATAGGATGACCTAATATTATTTTCTGACTTATGAACAACTAACAATAATAATAATGGTTTCAAATTTTGCCACAAGGGCAGCAATTTCGGGAGAGCAGACGAAATACCTCTAAGCTTTTCGCCCAGTATTGTGTATTCGACAGTACGATGCTGTATGACTCTTTTAATTCTATGATCGCTCAAACTAACAGTTAATCTTGTACTCTTCAGAAAACTTAATTATATATATATATATATATGCAATTTTACGTTTTAAAGATGTAACATCCATATTTTGAGATGTTATAAAAAACATTTCTGGATCCATGTGCTGTGTTTGTACTGTTTGAGGGAAATGAGTGCGCAGCTGACGATCACTGGTAGCAGTCAGCCTATGGAGTCAGTCTACAAATAGGTGTTAGACTTCCTACTAGAGTTCAGCTATTGCACAAGTTTTAGTAAGGTTGTTATAAAAGGGACCTGAGATTTTTACTATGGCCGACAAATACGAGCACCGTACCTACATCGAATTTGGTTCTAAGTTCAGTGAATCTGCTATCAAGATTCCCGAAATGCTTCGTTATGCTTTTGGCGAACATTCTGTTGGTCGAACTCGAGTTTGAAAAACATGCACATTTCAAGGTTGGTCGAGTGCTTGTTTAAGTTGATTATTATTCAGGGCGACAAAGCACGAACAAAATTCCAGAAAATATCAAAATAAAATTTACGAATTCATCCATGAGGATTGTCACCAAGCAATCCATCGGCTCCCTCTCGCATGAAAGGGATCATTTAATTAGTTATGGAATCTATGAAGAGATTCTCATAGAAAAAGCGAATGTGTATCGTGTTTCTACGAAGTCTGTTCCCCATCTCTTGACACTCACTCAAAAGCAGTGGCATCTTGACATTGCTATATATCCTAAAATGAAACTGAAGTGGAAGAGGGACCACTTACACAGATGGGATTCAAACAGGATCATGGGCAGCAAAGGACGACCTTTTGGAAGAGAACTTGTGAGTAATGTTTTAGGTATGGATGATGCAATAACATCGCTAAAAATAATCCCAAAAGAACTATCTGAAAGGAAACGGTGCCAAAATATAGTTATCATATGAAACGTAAAAAAAAAAACCTAGTTTAGTAAATTTCTGACACCAAAATATCTATTTGTTAGTTTTCGACACTTTCCTCCTCGTTCGCTCATTATTCTCAGCAGCTTTTACTGCTGACGCCACCAAAAATGAACAATATCATCGTTTAAAGGCGTAATTACAATGAGATAACTGACGAAAGAAGTAGCATGTTCATGTTTTGTGTATGAATTTTCCGTTCGTTCCTTTGTCTTTGAAACTTATATATAGGCGCAGGAGTGGCTGTCAAGTAAGTAGCTTGCTTACCAGCCACATGGCTCCGGGTTCAGTTCCACTGCGTGGCACCTTGGGCAAGTGTCTTCCTCGGGCCGACCAAAGCTTTGTGAGTGAATCTGGTAGACGGAAACTGAAAGAAGCTTGTCGTATATATGTATGTGTGTGTGTCTGTGTTTGTCCCCCCCCACCATCGCTTGACAACCGATGTTGGTGTGTTTACATCCCCGTAACTTAGCGGTTCAGCAAAATAGACTGATAGAATAAGTATTAGTCGATTTGTCCGACTAAAGGCGGTGCTCCAGCATGGCCACAGGCAAATGACTGAAACAAAAAAAGAGTACATATATATAAGATATTAGAAGGCCTTATAAGTTTCCTATACGGTTTTGTAAATACTATTAGTTAATATTACTCTGAGTTTGATAAATTTAGAGCTATAAGATATTTCTTAGCAGGTACAGTATTTCATTATCGATATTATAATCTCAACATCAATGAATTTAAAGCGCAATGATAATGAAAAGTAATTAACTGGTTTCGAAAAGCTTCTAGCATACTCTCATAGATAATTTCCTACATCCATATTTTAGTGTTTTCATTAAAATAAGAAGTAATTAGTAACACATATTAGTTGCGTAGGCGATTAATGCACCAATGTCTTAAAATAAGAGAATAATGGTTTCCTTTGGAAAAGAAAATTGAGGGGGAAAATGGGGGCCGCTTACACACACACACACACACCTTTGTGTGTTCATGGTGTTGCCAAGATCAGTATCTAAATTCAAGTGAAATCGTTTTAGGGTTTAAGACGAGAATATTCAGCAATCTGATTTTCATAAAACAGAAAAACAATTAAAGTTCCCTTTTCATCACACCTTATGGTTTTAAGAAGGCTGAACACATCGGATAACGTAATTCAATATATCTATATATATAAAACTCTAGTTGTGTGAGTGTCTGTCCCCTTCGATTTAGATTCCTAACTCCTCCCACATTTTGCGGTGCAGTTTAACCAAATTCGGGTATCTTATAGTCGTGATTCATATCGAGCCCGTCTGACTATTAGCGCGCGTCAACGATGAGTCTACGATTTTAAAAATAATTTAACATCATTTTTTATTCCATTTTAATGCATAAAATGCATCGTGTGTCGATGGCGGCGGAGTTGGCGTCCACGCTCACAGCTGCACCTGTTTGCTTCTCCCCCTTCCCTCCCTCGTGAAGCTGTGGGGAAGGGAGTGTAAAGAAATCAACGTCGTAATGCGTTGTGAAGGAAACCAGCGTTCTTTTAGAACAACGACTTCATGGCTTGAAGACACCAAAACAAAAATGGCTAAGAAAGCCCGAATTTATAAGGGAAGTAACTCTCTAAAAATGCTTATATAGTTATTTCCCTTACAAACCCGAGCAACGCCGGGCGATACTGCTAGTATATATATAAAGTTAATCCAAACATGAAAAGACAAAGAGAAAACACAACGTGAGGACGTGGAACAAGTATAGTGTTATTGGACGCTCAGGAAAGAAGGAGGGTTTAACGTTTCGAGCGGAGCTCTTCGCCAGAAACATAGGAAAAGGAAAGATCCAGAGAAGAGAAGACAGAGGAAAAAAATCGCCAACGATATACACGCGGTCACACTATCTTTTATCGTTTGCTTGTTTCTGTCGTCTGACTGCAGCCATGCTGGGCACCGCCTTAAAGGGTCCAGTCGGACAAATTGACCCCAGTACTTAGGTAAGCTGGCAGAACTGTTAGCACACCGAGCAAAATGCTTAGCGGCATTTCATGTCTTTATGATCTGAGTTCAAATGCCGCTGGGCTCGACTTTGCTTTTCATCCTCATCTTTTCGAGGTCGATAAAATAAGTACCAGTCGATCAAGGGTCCGATGTAATCGATTTGCTCACTCCTCCAAAATTTCTGGCCTTGTTCCAAAATTTGAAACCATCATTATTAACATTTACATTTCACTTCCCAGAGTTCTCGATTTCACTACCTCCGGTTAATTCTGCAAGAGCGGACTGTAGCCTGTTGTCAAACGTCTTACAGGGTCTCTTTCCACGATACTTAACATACTTAACAATCAAGTACCAATCTCAGGATCCTCGCTGTCCGCAATAAAGCAGTTATCTGAGTATGTTCTACCCTCATATCAATCCTAGTTTCCTCAATAAATTTCTCAAATCTATTTGTTAATGCTCCCGGTACCCTTACACCTATTTTGATGACTGTTGCTCTCTTCATTGTCCATTTTCGTGTAATTTCATGTTTTGTCTGGCACTTACTCTATTAGTCTCTTTTGCTGAACCACCAAGTTACGAGAACGTAAACAAATCAACACCGGTTGTCAAGCAGCGAAAAAAGAAATACAAAGACACAAACACATATACGACGGACTTCCACACAGTTTCCGCCTACCGAATTTTTTCACAAGAGACTGGTCGGCTCAAGGTTATAGTAGAAGACAATTACACAAGGTACCGTACGGTGGGAACGAACCCGAAATCATGTGGCTGCAAAGCGAACTTCTTAACCACACAACCACACCTGTAACTGTGTCTAAAAAGATAATGATAAGACGAGATCGTCATGGTTAGAACATCACTGATCATAGGCTGCTCGTTCAGAGAAGACCTGGAGCAACATATCAGTAATAACAGCAGTTGTAGTCACTGCGGTGGATCTCCGTCGATCAACGAAGAGGATTAAGTTGATCAGTTAATTGATTTCCCTGCTCCTATGCTAACGTATAAGCAGCTGAGTATTCCGCAGACGTGTGTACCCTTAACGCATTTACTAAGCAGAATCAGCGAGACAGTGTGTGACAAAGCTGAATCTTCTGAGTTACAGATACCTTCAACCCGGCGGGCTTCTATGTGGTTTCCGTCCACTCAGTTTCGTCCACAAGGTAGATGTGGATCAGCTCGAGGCTGGAGGATCGAACCCAAGACTTCTGTAGCTGTGAAGAAAATATCTTACTCATTCAGTCATACTGCACCTATAAGCTTTTCACATTTACTTGTTTTAGTCATGAGCCGCGGCCATGCTGCAGCCTCGCTTTGTAGAGTTAGTCGAAAAAAGAGACCCAAGGACTTATTTTTAAAGTTCGGTGCTTATTTTATCTGGGTCTTTTTTTGCTAAACCACTAAGTTATAGAGCCGTGAACAAACTAACACCGCTTTGAAAAAGTAAACACAAAATACACACACACATACATTTTTAAATATCTACTTGTTTCCATCATTGGACAGCAAAACAATCCTGAGGCACTGTGCTGAAGGGTCAAGTCGAACTGACCCCAGGACTTATTTTTGTAACATACCCTTTTACCAGACCGTTATGTTACAGGAACATAAACAGACCAGCACTAGTTATCAAGGGGTAATCGGGCACTAACACCACACACCACACACACACACGCACACACCACACACACACGCACACACCACACACACACACACACACACACATACACACATACACAAGATGAACAGCTTCCACACAGTCTTTGTACCAAACTCTCTCACTCACAAGAAACTGGTCAACCTTAGGCCTATAGTAGAAGGTAATTACCCAAGGAGCCACGAAGTCGGACTGAACCCAAAACCGCGTGGCTGGAGAGCGAACTTCTTAGCGACTCATACTTGTCTGCATCTAAAGTCTTACTATAGTTTTTTCTACAGCAGGACATTCCAAAAGAATTTTCTTTGTCAGAGGTTGCACAATTCCTAGCAAGCGTTGGTTCATATTCTGAACCGCGTGTGTGTGTATGTGTGTGAGTATGTATTTGAGAGTGTGTGTGTGTTTGAGAGTGTGTGTGTGTGTGCGTGTGTGTATACGCATGTATATGTGCAGGGGGGTGAGTGTGTGTGCCCGCACATGAGTGTGTGTGCATGAGAGAGTGTGAATAAATGCATGCGTGAGTGAGTGAATGTGTGTGTGTGTGAGCAAATGTGTCTACGTGCATATGGGCTTGCGGATGTATATGCGTGTGTGTGTGTGTGTGTATGAGAGAGAGAATAAATGTGCGTGACTGCGTGAGTAAATATGATGCGTGCGTGTGTATATGTATGTGTTTTGTGTGCGCGTGTGAGCGAGTGAGTGTGCGTGTGTGCATATGTGTGTGTGTGTGTGCATATGTATGTGTGTGCAAATAAGTGTGCGTGAATGAGTGAATAAATATGTGTGTGTTGCATGCGTGTGTGTGTGTGTGTGTGTATGTTGCGTGTGTATGTGTGCGTGTGTGTGTGCATATGTATGTGTGTGAAAATAAGTGTGCGGGAATGAGTGAATAAATATGTGTGTGTTGCATACGTGTGTAAGTGTGTTGCGTGTGTGTGTGTGTGTGCGTGCATGTGTAAGTGTGTGCATATGTATGTGTGTGCGTGAATGAGTGAATAAATATGTGTGCCTATGTGTGTGTTGCATGCGTGTGTGCGTGTGTGTTGCGTGTGTGTGCGTGTGTGTTGCGTGTGTGTGTGTGTGTGTGTGTGTGTGCATGTGTGTGCAAGTGTGCGCATGTGTTACTTCTGTTATTATCTAATCTAACATCATTGAAACGGCTCTCAGCTCATTGCTTGATTTGTTATTTAGCATAAGATGGTACGGCATGGACAATTATTATTTTTATTATTATCATTATTATTTTTTATTTTCATTTTTCATTTTTTTATGCTTTTGTTTCATATTGTCTTTCATATTTTTTTTTTCTTTTCATTTTTACTCTTTACTCTTTATTCTTTATTCTAAAAATCCTATTTGAACTTGATGATCTAATTTTTAATGTTATTTGATTTCTCGATTGTTCTATGTTTAATTTCGGAAATGATTTTTAATATTAATATTTCATTTCCTTTTATTTGGATTTTAATAATTTCTTTCTTTCTTCCTTCCTTTCCTTATTTCTTTTTGCATTATTCTTATTTTTATTATTTCCATATTTCTTCTTTACAGTTCATACGAATTCCTTTTTAACTACGACTGAAAAGAAATGGCGGATCTCACCTTTTGTATTTTCAAGGCTGGAGAATTGTTATTTTTTGTTGCGATTTTGTTTTTTTTAATTTCTATTTTATTATCCGACTTTTTCACTCTTGCCATCACAATTGTCTTTTATATCAGTTTCCATCATTCACTACATGAACATTTTTTCCTTGTAGTTAGTTATAAAAATGTCGACTTCTACTTCGCTGTCCCTTGGGTTTAAACTATTTTGTCAGTGTTTTGCGCTCTTTCTTTTCATTTCAGGAACAAAAATAAACTAACCAAAATTATAACAACAACAACAACAAAAAAAAGACCGAAAGCAATACGTTATTATTATTATTATTATTATTATTATTATTATTATTATTATCATTATTATTATTATTTCCCTTTTGATCGATGTAAACTCACCTTTTTTGTGTGGTATTTCGTCTTTTGATGTAGTTCTCAATATCTTGGGCCCTTGTGGCCAATAAAAGAAACTATTATTATTATTATTATTATTATTATTATTATTATTATTAAGAATAATATTTATGAGTTATAGGCTATTTTCTATTTGTACCTTTTTCTCTAAAGCTCAATGTTTCAATTGTTGTTGAGCAAATTACTCTGAAGGGAGCTTCTTTTGTAACGATTTCTAATTTAAGCTTAAGGGACACACATTTGTGGGAAAGGGCACTGTTGATTTTAATCGCCACAAACAAGGTGGAATTTATTTTATTGACCCCGGGAGAATGAAAGGAAAAGTCGAGTTTGACACGATTCAAACCCTGATTGTAGACTGTTGATAATATACCAAGAATCAACGTTACCTCACTTAAACGGGGGGACATCATACGCATTCTGTATTGCTAATTTTGGATTGCAGCCTTTACCGGCAACAAGGCGACGAGCTGGCAGAATCGTTAAAGCGTCGGAAAGAAATGTTTTGTGGCATTCATTCCAGGCATTAACGTTCTAAGTTTAATTCCTGCCGAGGTCAACTTTACCTTTCATCCTCCAGGGGGCCATAAAATAAAGTGCCAGTGAAGTGCTAAGATAGATGGTATTGACTAACCTCTTCTTTAAAATGGTTAGCTTTGAGCCATATTTGAAACTAAGGCAGGGAATTGGTAGAATCATTAGAGCATTGAACAAAATGCCCAGAGCTATTCCTCCCGACCCATTGCGTTCAGAGTTCAATTCACACCGGGGTCAACTTTCTTAAATAACAATGACAGTACAAAGATCAAACCGAGAAGTGAAATAAAATCTTTGCAACTGATATTCTACATCTGAATTTTATGCCACACATTAAAATGCCTTCCAGAAGTTTCGTCTTATTTAAAAATTCTCAGTTTTGATTGCTTCAGAGTTAATAAAATAAAATAACAGAACTAGTGTTGTGGTCAATGATATCGACTAACACTCTCTCCTCGAAATTAGAAATTGCCAATGTTCAGAAAACATGTCAAGCTTCAAAGCTGACAATTTTTCAATAAGACGAAACCTCTGGAAGGCATTTTAATGTATGGCATAAAATTCAGACGTAGAATATCAGTTGAAAAGATTTTATTTCACTTCTTCGTTTGGTCATTGCATTGATATTGTTATTTAAGAAAAGGCTGTATTCTTACACAGGAATGGTCACACAATAAACAAAATTCATTTCCATATATGTTATATTCAATAGTTAATATGTTGCATGTGTACAAAGTAAATCTATATTATATTGAAAAATAAACAGTTATGCAAGGGTGTATGTGATACCTAAAGCTTTTCAATATGAAAGATAGAGAGAACGTCCAAGTTAAAGCCGTTGTGACATATGTCTATCATTATTATTATAAACTAGCAGTATCGCCCGGCGTTGCTCGGGTTTGTAAGGGAAATAACTATATAAGCATTTTTAGAGAGTTATAGCCAAAAAATAGCAAAAAAATGCATTAAAAATGGGGAAAAAATGATGGTAAATTTATTTTAAATCGTTGACTCATCGTAGACATTTTTAGAGAGTTACTTCCCTTATATAATATCGAAAAAATGCATTAAAATGGAAAAAAATGATGGTAAATTTTTTAAATCGTAGACTCATCGTAGACGCGCGCTAATACCCAGAAGGGCTCGATATGAATCACGACTATAAGATACCCGGTTTTGGTTAAACTGCACCTCAAAATGTTGGAGTAGTTAGGAATCTAAATCGTAGGAGACAGACACACAACCTCTCTTTTATATATAAAGATATAATAGAGAGTAGGGGAGGTAATTATATAGAATTGTGTATGTATGTATGTATGTATGTATGTATGTATGTATGTATGTATGTATGTATGTTGACTAAAACACGAGTGTAACTATCTTTGTCGAATATGTATACATTTTAGATTCTAAGGTAACCCTTCTCGAGTGTTCAAATTACCAGCTTTTTATAACTTCAGACAAAAGTTCTAGACTGTTCGAAATACAATTTGATGGGAACTTCAGTTGAAAAAAAAATGTATATATGTATGTTGGGGAAATTGCCATAGTGATTGT
>NC_042999.1:14187173-14204673 GCF_006345805.1 Octopus sinensis | reverse complement strand
ATGATTATTATTACATTATGATTGAATCAGTCAGAGCAGATAGGGTTTTGTTCGTGCATGATATTGACTTAAGAACAGTTCCTTCCTGTGGTTTCCAAAACTTGAATAATATTCTTCGCGTGTAAGGTTACTTAGTTATATCTTATCATTGAAAAGAAGAGAAAGGAAATCCATCGAACATGTTCTTTTCTTTACCATTCCTTTTTGTATTTCGTTTAACTTAACATCATATGGATATTATTAACACCTTCTGTTGCATTGGATATTAACGCCTCCTGTTTTGCAAGAAATTGGATCAATATTTTTACGTTTAAATCGCGTAGCCCTACTTTACAATGCAAGGATTTTTAATTAATTGTTTTTCGTTAAAATAAAAAGAAAAAAGAAAAGAAATTTATTTCAATTTATTCGAACATTTGGTTTGTTAATGGCTCGGCAGCATTTGTAATGGCGACCAGCCTGCAAAGCAACGCCTATCAAAGCAAAAAGTGTGGTGGGGAGGGGAGCGAACGATTTTGCATAATCAAGGCAAAAAAAAAAGAGACAATAACATACCTGCTTTACAGCAGCACACGCACGTTTTGCATGTTTTGAAAAAAAGAGAACCTTGTGTTTTCAGGAAAAAATAGTTTAAGGCATTATGTGAATTCGTTCGGTGACGGTAACAGTAACATTGATGTTCACACAGAGGCAAAGACATCGCCAAGCAAAGGGTGTACCTATAGAGTGCGTTTTGTTAATCTCCGGTGTCGAATTTTAAGCATGAACAAATCACAGACTGATATGAAAAACACTGACAAAATTACATTCATAAGAATTGCATCTATTTGAGCGAATAAGATATAAACATATAGACGTAAGTAAGGAGACGACTGGCCTATCATCGTGTCATGAGATGAGGTGGTTGTAGCTTCTCTGTACCCGTAAAAGACAAGTTTAGGAAAGCTATGGCAGATGCATGGGCTTGCATTTTGTACATGTAGATGAATAAAGACTAACCTCTGCCCGACTTTCAAAACCGTGGTGGAATGTTGAACACAGGCAAATATTATGCAAAAGAACAAGCTTCACAAGCTTGTTCCCTCTTTCATAATGTAATATAAAAATATGTGACAGTAAGGAGCATAGTATGTTATATTCATCCTAACTCGTAGTTATCTTTGCAAAACTATATATATATATATATATATATATATTATATATATATATATATATATATATATATAGTTAATCAAAACATGAACAAAGAGAAAAGAAACGCGAGGACGTGAAACAAGTATAGTATTATTAGATGCTGATGAAAGGAAAGAAAGAAGGAGGGTTTAACGTTTCGAGCGGAGCTCTTCGTCAGAAATATAGAAAAAAAACGAAAAAGTCCAGAGAAGGGAAGACGGAGAAAGAAAATCGCCAACGATACACACGCGGTCACATATATATCGTTTTACAAAGATATGATTGATTGATTGATTGATTCTAGTTTCAGCTCATGAGCTGTGGCCGTGCTGGGGCACCGCCATAGCTCATGAGCTGTGGCCGTTTCATTTTAAATATATATATATATATATATATAATATATATATATATATATATATATAACAAGTAAAATGTTTGTTATAGGCATGCATAAGATAAAATCTTATATAAAACACTACTAACAGTTAGAAAAAAGGAGAAAAGAAGATGTTAAAAGTTCAAATTAGGATTTAATTTTCTCATACGACCGTTTCGAATAATAATACCAACATGTTAGAAAAACATTAATCACATTAGTTATGTATTACCATTAATGTTTTTTTTTTTTGTTTTTTTTACATTTTAACATTATCATTCGAAACGGTCATGTGAAATTTAAATTCCAATTTGAACATTTAACATCTCTTCTCTATTTTTCTGTTAGTGGTGTTTTATATAAGATTTTTATCTTATACATGCCTATAACAAACTTTTTACATATTTTAAATGCTTGCTGTAGCTAGCTATTATTTTGATATGAAAAATGTTCATTAGAAATTTATAAGTTTGAATTGTTCTACTTGAACTTATTTTCTCTCACACACACACATATATATATTTGTGTTGTATAGTGAAACTGTACACTCCACCCGGTAAAAAGTAGTAATAGCCAGCCAACAGAGGAAGGTCGAGAATACGTGTAGACTGTGTTGATAGTCGTGTCTGCGCTGATATAGTAATTATACTGCGATACTGAGTGGACGTTATACGATCCAACCTTTTGAGGATGATAACACTATACGACTGGGGGTTGTATAGTGCCTGAGAGAACCATTCTGTCGACGACTTCGGAATATAACAATATCAGTCAGAGCGACAACCGTCGTCAAAAGACAGATACAGCAGTGGCAAAAGACCGCTTTACAACAACAACAACAACGACACACACACACACACACATATATGGTTGATAAGAAGCGAGAAAAGAAATGTGGATGGGAGTCAGCATGGACTTGTAATACTTCTTATGATTACTGAGAATCGTTCAAGAGATGTTCCATTGAGGGTACTGACTCAAGAACAACAAGGTTGACAGAATCGGGCAGAAAGCCCAGTTCCTGGACTTTCCAAGCTCTCTACCTTCAAATGCTGGGGGAAAATGAAGAATGAGTAGATTCCGAGAGTCGACTTTTGAGTAAAATGATCGAAGCACCAGACATGGACGATTATGGTACTCACTTTGTAGCAGGTTTTGAAGCTAGTGACCAGATATTCCTTTCCCTGACCATAACTAACACTGTTAGTAAAGAGATGAAAGTAGAGAGTTGTCAACAGTTGTAGGAACAGCAGGCCGCGCCGAATCTGTATCTGCAAAGGGCCAGAGAATCTGTTTTACTGTCAGTCTCAGACCCTGATGCGCAGAAAACCTTCTTTCCTCCAATTTATAATACCGACCCACCGTCTTGTGTCAATGGGGACGTAAGAAGCCATAAAGAAATAAAATTACCGGAAGAAAGAAGACAGGGTAAGCTTTATCTAAAAGCTTGTGAAAGCACAAGAGGACGTTAATAGCGGAGAATTCAAGTGCACTTTAGAGCATAAACCAGTACCTCATAAATAAAAAAAACACAGTAGTTGTTCAACAGAAGGTGCCTTGATATAGAAATTAATGTAAACTAAATAGAGCGCAGTCGTGGCTGTGTAATAAGAGGTTTGCTTCCCAACCATATGATTCCGGGTTCGGTCGCATTACGTGGTACCTTGGACAGATGTCTTCCACAATAGCTTTGGGCAGAGCAAAGCCCTGTGAGTGGATTTGGTAGATGGAGACTCAAAACAGCCCTGAGTGTGTGTCTGTGTGTGTGTGTTTGTTCGTCTCCACCACCGTTTGATAACAGGTGTTGGCGTGTTTATGTCCCCCGTAACATTAGCGGCTCGGCAAAACAGACCGATAAAATAAGTGCCAGGCTCAAAAACAAAAAAAATTAAGCACTGGGATCGATTCATCCGTCTAAAAGTTATTCAAGGCAGTGCTGCAGCTGCAGCATGGCCACAGTCTAATGACTGAAACAAGTAAAGGATACAAAATAAAAAATAAAAAGAGCCGAAATGATAGAAATATGCAAGTGACAAATTTTCTGTAAAAGTATCAAGATTTTATCACAAGCAAAAGAAATAGTTTATGAAGGACAAGAGATTTGTTTTTCTTTTTCTACTCTAGACACATGACCCGAAATTTTGGGGGAGGGGACCAGTCGCTTAGATCGACCCCAGTACGAAACTGGTACTTATTTAATCGACCCCGAAAGGATGAAAGTCAAAGTAACCTCAACGGAATTTGAACTCAGAACACAAAGACAGACGAAATACCTATTTCTTTACTACCCACAAGGGGCTAAACACAGAGAGGACAAATAAGGACAGACAAACGGATTAAGTCGATTATATCGACCCCAGTGCGTAACTGGTACTTATTTAATCGACCCCGAAAGGATGAAAGGCAAAGTCGACCTCGGCAGAATTTGAACTCAGAACGTAACGGCAGATGAAATACCTATTTCTTTACTACCCACAAGGGGCCAAACACAGAGAGAACAAACAAGGAGAGACAAACGGATTAAATCGATTATATCGGTCCCAGTGCGTAACTGGTACTTATTTAATCGACCCCGAAAGGATGAAAGGCAAAGTCGACCTCGGCGGAATTTGAACTCAGAACGTAACGGCAGACGAAATACAGCTACGCATTTCGCCCGGCGTGCTAACGTTTCTGCCAGCTCGCCGCCTTAAGCGATTTGTGTTTCATCACGCCCCACAAAGATTACTGAAGGGTACCTTTGTGTACACCAAGGTCCAGTCTAAGAAACTGATAGAAAAAGAAAGCTGTGGGGTACTCTAGAGCAACCTAACAAGTGCGTTCTCACAGGTGTGAGAATGCACTAATTGGTTATTTATGTGCTTTTGCTGTCGATGATATCTAAGACAAATTCCTAAATCATTACCACTACATAACATCGCTGACCCACTTCCGGCATTTTAAAAGAAGGCTGTCTCGTTTCTCTCCAGACGTTTTCGTCACCCACCTAGTTTTTACGATTTTGTATTTTGCACGCATGAATAAAATTGAATGTAACTGCCATCACTGACTAAAAAGTGAAATAATGATCGTTTCTATTATAGGCCTATATGTTATGACGAATGTAAACATTATGTGTATACAATACACTCGTGGACAAAAAAAGGGGGAAACAGTTGTATGTACGTTTTGGTTCTTGTTTGAATCGTCACCATCAAAAGCGTACCAGGCCCGTCTCCAGACTTTTGTGCCTGGTGGTGCTTGAAGATATTAAGGCGGTGAGCTGGCGGAAACGTTAGCACGCCGGGCGAAATGCTTAGCAGTATTTCGTTTGCCGTTACGTTCTGAGTTCAAATTCCGCCGAAGTCGACTTTGCCTTTCATCTATAAAAATAAGAACGTGATCCTATTCTTAATAATTTATTTACTGACTATATAATACATGCAGCGGCAATACACATAAGTTTGCAATGACAACAAGTTTTCTTTTTAAGATATATACATTATTTATTTTACATATTTTACAATCATGCTTGATGTTGGAAGTTCGTAAGTGTTAGCATGTTTTTGTGTCTGTGTGTTCGTTAGGCGTGAAAAGGTACTGACCAGTGAAATGACGATGGGATTCTATTCACAGTTCATGTTGTTGGTATCGGCTTGGCAACAGGTAATAACAGATGGCTTAAGATAGTTCTTAGAAGAATCTAGAACCCAAGAAACAGATAATTGATTTACCGTTTATGAGGTACACTGTAAGAGTTCTATATCAAGGTATTGCGTGTCGCAGTTGAGATTAATTGAATCACTCGTTGTGTTTATCTTTCTCTTGATATGAATATACTTCCAGACATGTTTCTGTAGCCGTTTTCTTCGTGGCGAGAATTTCACCTAACCGCTATAGTTGAATCTGTAGTTGTCTCGTGTACAATTTAAATCTTCGATGTTTGTCGATTGGTTCTTGCTGCTTCTTCATTATATGTTCTGCTTGGTTATTTTTCTCTAGTTATAGATATCCTGTAACCGTTTTCTTCATGGTGATATTTCACACTAACAGTATGAGAGGTATCTGTAACATCTTGTATTAATGGTGGTCGCCTGCCTCGAAACTGGAACTTGGTCGAGTATCTCTGTGTGGTCAGAGACTTAGCTCTTAAAAGAACTAAAAGCCTAAGACGAGCTGTGTGGTCAGAGGTTTAGCTCTGAGAAGAACTAGAAACCTAAGACGAATATTTTTCTGAGAAACCTTATTTATAAGCTTCACCAGGCTCCCAGTGAACTTCAGAAATGGAAAGCTGTGATTGGCTGCTTGGACTATGGCGCGAAAATAAGTCGAGACATTTTGCGCCAAGTTATAACCAGCGGTGCGAGCGTAGTAGAGACCAACGTGTCAGCCAATCGAATTAGTGTTTACAACAATGTTGAACTAGCCAAAGCTGTTTGTAATCTCGACCGAGGTCATTCTTAATACTCTTCTCAAACAGTGAAGATAGCAATGAGAGACGATATTGCTACACATCCTTTCGGGATCGATAAATTAAGTACCAGTTACGCACTGGGGTCGATATAATCTACTTAATCCGTTTGTCTGTCATTGTTTGTCCCTTCTGTGTTTAGCCCCTTGTGGGTAGTAAAGAAATAGGTATTTCACCTATGTTTACATTTTTAGCCCCTTGTGGGCAGTAAAGAAATAGGTACTTGAAGATATTCTTGGTGGGCACTAATTTGTAATGATGCAAAAGCAGAATCACTAAAGTGGGGTTAATCTGAGGATGCACCATTGAATAGTGAAGGGGCAATGTCCAGTGCACCCCTTTAACAATGGGCATGCAGTGTACCTTCCTTGTGATTACACTGTCGCTTATGATGAGCATATCGTATAGACGTAATGTCTACATTCGTCGTGACACAGTGTTGGTTACTAAATCTTTAGACATGTTCTATAGTACATAGCAGTAACTTAATTAAGAATGTAAAAAAACATTGGAAAATATATTGTATTTATATGTATCTGTATTGTACATATTACATATATATATATATATATATATATATGCAGGATCTAAGGATTTTTTTCACTATAACCTTTAACTGCAAGAATCTCTTATTTTTATTAGCAAGAGCTTTTGTGGGATAAGGAAAATAGTCATTATTTCTCATCATCATCATCATCATCATCGATGACATGCACAGCATCGCCAGCACCAGCACCAACTTCATCACCACCGACGACTTCATCTATTATTATTGTTATTCTATTTCTATATGGTTTTATTTATTCCTATGAATCATCAGTGGTCGTCGTCTCCATGGTGTTTGAGAGTATAAAACACACAGCATGATATATTTATTGTAAATGTGGGTACGTACATGTATGAATGCACGCGTCTGTGAGTGAGCATGTATGTATGTGTATATGTCTGTAGTATTGAAAGTATGTTATGTATGTGTTTTCCAGTGCTTTCCTGTATGTATGTCTCATATATTTATATACTTGCGCCTGCATGTGTAATATGCATTGCATTGTGGTTAATTTTTTTCTTATTCTTTCGAACGTGGTGAGTTGGCAGAAACAGTAAGCCAATAGATAAAATGTCTTCCAGTAATTAGTTGCATGGAATTATAATTAATATGAATCCACAGAAACAAAACCAAAAAAGCCTACAATAAAAAAACTTTGCGTAAAAGTTATCTTCTCTTTTCTTTCACGATGCACTAGACTATGAGAAATAAAAGTCTGCAATCTTTCATCTGAACAGATGCCAACTATTAGGATCACTTAATCATAGGTTTCTATAAAATAATAATAATAATAATAATAATAATAATAATAATAATAATAATAATAATAATAATAATAACAATGTTTTCTTTATTAACCACTAACGGTTCGAGAAAATATTGGAGACGGTACAGAACGTTACGATGAGGGATTACACAAAAGATCATTTTAAAATGAGAAAACGGTAACAAAGAAAAAAATACATTCCAAATTTGCGGTCTGATCGAAAAATATCGAGACTGATGCTATCAAAAGAAAGCTGCAACATATATCATTTTGGCATTTAATTTTCTTCGAAGTGGTGGAAGCACTCCGTCGGTTACGACGATGAGAGTTCCGGTTGATCCGAATCAACGGAACAACCTGCTCGTGAAGTTAACGTGTAAGTGGCTGAGCACTCCACAGACACGTGTACCCTTAACGTAGTTCTCGGGGATATTCAGCGTGACACAGACAGTGACAAGGCCGGCCCTTTGAAATACAGGTACAACAGAAACAGGAAGTAAGAGTGAGAGAAAGTTGTGGTGAAAGAGTACAGCAGGGATCACCACCATCCCCTGCCGGAGCTTCGTGGAGCTTTACGTGTTTTCGTTCAATAAACACTCACAACGCCCGGTCTGGGAATCGAAACCGCGATCCTACAACCGCGAGTCCGCTGCCCTAACCACTGGGCCATTGCGCCTCTTCGAGGTAGTTCCTTTCTGAAGCCACACACTTTATCCAGCGCCGTTTCCATTGATGGAAGCATTCGTCGGATTCCGTTTTGAGGATAACGAGCTGCTGCCTCGTCGCATTATCTTGGATTTCCTCGACGTCTTGGAATCTAATTAATTGGAGTCTTCCACTACGAAGACTGAGCCTCAGTTTCGGGCTCATAGCCATAGATCCACGCTTCGTCACCTACTATAATCGTTTACAAAGAGTTTTTGTCTTCCTCGACACAATCAAGATCCTGCGCATCTGAAACCCAATCTTCTTTTCGAGACGACCGCACTCTACACACTTTACTTCCAAGCACAACTAAAAACAACAGCAATGAATGAGAATGTTATAATTTAGTGAGCATGTACGACAGATTCAAAGTCACTTTGTGCCAAGCGGCTTCACTCTGTGTACTTTAGCTCCACTACCACGGCAACAGTGCCGATACTTTTTGATCAGGTCTCGTAATGAACAAATCCCCAAAAGAGGTAGATTTCCGAAGGATGGTCGTGGAAACCCCACAAAACCAGTTACCATGATCACTAAAACAGGAAACCTCTCTGTTGTCCTTCTGCAATCTACAGGTGTAGAATATACCTGTTCGCTTGGACCATGTTCGCCACCCTCATCTACCTTAAAATAAATTTACTGAGAGGCAGTACCTCTCTCTTTCTGCTCCCACTCTCCTTTTCCAGTAAAACTTGAAAAAGTTAATGAGGATTTGGCCCAGTGGTTCCCAAACCGTGCACCGCAAGATGTGTTTAGGTGCACCTCGAAAAAGTAAGATTATATTTCAAAATATGGAAAGTACAAACCGAAATTCATTATAAAGTTCATATACAAATGTCAAAGTAGCAAAAAATAAAATTCTAAGTTCTAAACTAAGAAGAGAGGTGGTTGTGTCATTCAATTCATTTAGGTTAATCATGGTATGATAATGTTATTCAATTTTGAATCTGAAATTTCATAAGGATAAGAACTAAATTAACATCAATCTATCCTCGAAATTGATGTCTTATGGACATATTCAGTGCATGGCTATGTTTCAGTTTATTTCGGTTGTAACCTCAGTAGTTTTCAATTCAATAATAAACGTGAAAAATAAACTATTGAACTAAAATATACGATGTTGAACTAAATCTTTTAATACCTCCTCACGTATTGCGGCTGTATTTCAATTTTTTTCATTCATATAGTGGTGAGAGTTTTCATCTTTTCAATTAATTTTGAAAGACTTCTCAAAAGAGTCCAATAAGATGTGATACGCTTCCACTTTTCACAGTTCACTGGTCACTTGTTTCAGTCTCAGTTTGACTCTGTTAGTAATATGTGCACTTTGTGCCAGGCAATGCATATGAACAGACTAAATTACCATAAAATGGAAAAGTTTACTAAGAGAAGACATAACCGTAACGGTTATGAATCTGAAAGTAAACGTTCGTCAAAAGCAACTAAGCGTAGTGATTATAATGCGAAAGCTCGACCCAATCGTAAATATTACAATAGCTATTTGAAGTTCGGGTTTCATTGGACTGGCAATGAGGGTCAACCTCTTCTGCTGTGTGCTGTTTGTGGTGAAAAGATGTCTAACGAAGGCATGTTGCCTAGCAAGTTGAAAAGACATTTTACAGCTAAACACTCACATCTTCAATGTAAAGATCTGAATTATTTCCAAAGACTGCTAGAAACTATTTTGAGAAAAGGATAAATGCTTCTGAAAAGGCTCAAGTTGCGTTTATTGAGATAGCCGAAATGATGGCACTACAAACGAAATTGCATACTCTAACCGAGTCGATTACCTTTCCCGCTTATAGAAAGATGGTTAAAATCATGTTAGATGATGAAGCCGAACAAGAAATAAGTAGGATTCCGCTCTCAAATAATACAATCCATTGGAGAATTATGGATTTATCTGCTGACACAGAGGAAAATGTACAGAACAAACTTCAGAACTTAGAATTTATTCCACTGCTTGATGAATCAGATGACATTAGCAACAAAGCACAATTGCTTACATTTATTCGCTTTGTTGATGGTAACCAAATCATAAATCAGTTCTTTTGTTGCGAAGAAATGCCACTCACTACAAGAGATCAAGATATTTTTGACATTTTCTCTGCCTACCTCATAAAATGGAATTTATCCTGGAATTCATGTATTGGAATATATACCGATGGGGCACCATCTTTATGATAGGCTCTATTAAAGGTTTTATATTGCTCGTACAACAGCAAAATCCTAATGTTACACGTAATAATTGATTCATACATAGGGAGATACTAGTTTCAAAAACAATACCAGCCGAATTAAAACAAGTATTAAACCAAGTTGTTGATAGGCGCAGGAGTAGCTGTGTGGTAAGTAGCTTACTTACCAACCACATGGTTCCGGGTTCAGTCACACTGCGTGGCATCTTGGGCAAGTGTCTTCTACTATAGCCTCGGGCCGACCAAAGCCTTGTGAGTGGATTTGATAGATGGAAACTAAAAGAATCCCGTCGTATATATATATATATGTATGTGTGTGTATATGTTTGTGTGTCTATGTCCCCCCCCCCACATCGCTTGACAACCGATGCTGGTGTGTTTACGTCCTCGTAAACTAGCAGTTCGGCAAAAGAAACCGATAGAATAAGTACTATGCTTACAAAGAATAAGTCCTGGGGTCGATTTGCTCGACTATAGGCGGTGCTCCAGCATGAGAAAATGGTTAATTATATTAAAATTAGGACGTTAAAGTGTCGCTTATTTGAACTAAATTGTGTTGATATGGATTCCCAGAACAAGCGCTTACCTTTACACACAAAAGGTAAGATGCTATGTCGCATTCTTGAACTCCAGAAGGAATTGCATGCATTTTTTAAAGAAGAAAAATTTGGAACGCTTCTTGGAATATCTACCATGTGAATTTTGGGTTTCCAAACTGGAATATTTTAACAGAGATATTTGCAAAACTTAATAGCATCAAGACAAGTTGCAAGGTAGAGATGAAAACATTCTCACTGCGACAGATAAGCTGGTTTCCTTTAAAAAGTAAGTTGTAATTTGGAAAAATAGAGCTGAAGGTGGTAACTTCGAAATGTTTCCCTTAATACGTAAAAGCTGCATAAAACAAATGACTCCTATTGTATTCGAACATTTGACAAATCTGGAAGAAAAAATAAACTTTTATTTTCCGTCATTTAACACAGGAATGTATGATTGGGTTCGGAATCTCTTCATAAAAATTCTATCAGAAAATATGTGAAGAAGAGGAATTGGCATCTATATCCAGGAATCGCGAACTTAAAAATCAAGTATGCTGAGTTATCTATTGATACATTTTGGATTGCTATTATAGGAGGATCCCCCTCAGTGGCAAAAAAAGCCATATCCGTTTCAATGCAGTTTTTCACACTGTGTTTATGTGATTTGAGATTTTCAATCCTCGATAACATCAAATTCCAAAACAAGAGAGAGGCTCCGTTCCATCGAAGAAGAAATGAGGGGGTGTCTTTCTCAAATATGTCCCAGTATTGAAAACGTTTCCAAAAAACATCAAGCGCATGTTTCTCATTGATAACTTTACTTTAAAGAGTAAGTGCATGCAATTTTCCTGTGGTTTTAATTATCTATATATTGCATTATTTTTTATGCTATGCTGTTTATATTAGAAACAATGGAATTGTCGTACTTGCTGATTTTGTTATTGCTAATGGGATTTGTTATTAGTATTGATACCAATGATATTTGTTTTGTTGTTCCTTCTTTATGATGGGAAGAGAACGGCCTAAGACGGTTAATGCCATTTCAGTTAAAATACATAGATTTTGGTCTCTGATGATGTTATCACACACCATCAATATGGAACTAGTTTGAAACAAATCAAAAGAAAAAGTTTATGCAATGTGGTTAAGAAGCTCGCTTCCCAACCATGTGGTATTGCGTTTAGTTCACGACGCATCACCTTCGGCAAGTGTCTTCTACTATAGCCCCGGGATGACCAACACTTTGTGAGTAAACGCGGTAGACGGAAACTGTGTAGAAGTTCGTCGCGTGTAAACATGCATATATATATATATATATATATATATATATATATATTATATATATATATATATAGAATATTATTAGAGACAAAACCACTATTTTGCAAAACAAACAAGGAAAGACTTAATCAATACATAAAATTTTAATAAATAGTCAAAAAAACCGCCACTACATTATTTTTTTGTTCTTTTCTTCCCTTTTACGATCCCTCTTGATCGAAAACCTACGCCACCCCCCTTTTTTTGTTTCTTTTGTTTTTTGTTTTTTTCATCCCCCAAAAGAAAAGCTCTACCTTGTAACTTGTTCCATCTGTATGCAGCCCTGTGTGGCCAATAAATAAACTTACCTATAACCATACAAATTAAAAGTAATTCAAATTCAATGTTTTTTTGAAACAAACAATTTCTATAGAGATTAGGATTTAAATTCCAGTCTATGAAATGTTTCCGTTCTACAATATTCTTAAAGGAACGGAAAATAATCCAGCAACTCGGACTAATACGAACGAACATGGCAGGTGTAGACGACAGTCAGATCGCTGATGTATGCTGTGTACTCCGCTGTTGTTATTTGATTGCTGTTATTCTGTGCGTCTGCGTGTAAAGATCAGTTGTGTTTTGTAGGGTTGCTTCATTTTTACCCTTAGAAATGGAGAATGACATAGTGCTTGATATAAAATAATAAACCATTTGGGGCTAAATATATTGCGGAAAAACGTGAAATTCTTCTAGCAGGCCTGTGTCTTATGCAAAATCTGTGATGAGCCCTAGTGACGCTGATGACCTGGCATCGCCTTTGATAGATAGCTATATATCGTTGTGGCAATCCGTCGGTTACGACGACGAGGGTTCCAGTTGATCCTATCAACGGACCAGCCTGCAAGTGGCTGAGCACTCCACAGACACGTGTACCCATAACATAGTTCTCGGGGAGATTCAGCGTGACACAGAGTGTGACAAGGCTGGCCCCTTTGAAATGCAGGTACAACAGAAACAGGAAAAAAGAGTGAGAGAACGTTGTGGTGAAAGAGTACAGCAGGGTTCGCCACCCATCCTCTGCCGGAGCATCGTGGAGCTTTACGTGTTTTCGCTCAATAAACACTCACAACACCCGGTCTGGGAATCGAAACTGCGAGTCCGCTGCCCTAACCACTGGGCCATTGCGCCTCCACACACACACACACACACACACACACACACACACACACACTCGCAGCATATATATATTGCCTAAGTTAAGAAACGGTAACGAGTGGAAATTTTGTAAATATAATTAATTAGTTTTCACCGTATATCGACTACAGTGAATTGTTTAATACAATACTAGGATATTTAAACCCCAGACTGAAAAGAAAAAATTGGCATTAGTTCGCAAAGGAATCGATTCCCGCGTGTACTAATCTCCATTATTTCCCGTCAAGGATTTATATCCCCTGGTATTAGATTATTTTCTATGGTCAATATATGGTGAAAAGTTTTAATTATAAGAAGCAAAGAAGCTAGTTAGAAAATCTCTATAAGAGATGAAAGCTGTAACTATACTGAAAAGTGATGTTTATCGCCACTTCAACATGGCTATTCCGTGGGAACTGATGTTATCATTTTAATCCCCAGGAGGACGCTCCTCCAGCTGGTTATTGATGCAATCTGCACCCGATATATATGGCAAGCAGGGGAGTGAACCCCTACCATCTTCCAGTCTTGTGAGTGGATTTGGTAGACGTAAACTGAAAGAACCCCTTCATATATATATATATATATATATATATACACACACACACACGAAGGGGTGCTTTATATATATATATATATATATATATATAAAATATAAATTAGAGATAAAACCACTATTATGCAACTCAAACAGTGATAGACATAAACCAATACATAAATAACAAACAATATATACATCCCGAAAATTCATTTCTTTGCCGAATTTCTACATTTCTACATGATTCGTTTTTATATCTTGATTTTTTTATTTTTCATGCAATTTACGCATGCTTGCACGCGTGGTGAACACAGTGCACATCAAACAGCTGACTGAGTAAAGTTCACTATTCAATGCATGGGATAAGGCCTAAACAAACACATTATCGATTTTTGCACTTGCGAGATGAATTTCAGAACAGAAATAGCGCAGTTCAATTTTCATTCGCCTAAACTTTAAGTGACCCATTTTTGGTGGTTCTACGATTTGTTGGCTAGGAGGAGATGTGCCGGGAAGTTAAACACACAGACACACAAGTTGAGTTTTATATATATAGATATATAACAAGAGTGAAAGGAAGCTAAACTTCCTTAACAGGTTTCAACACATGTCTGCCTGGTGGCAAATTCAAATATACATATATAAAAAGATAGAGAGAGAGAAGTTGCTATTTCCGTGGATGTTGAAACAAAGAAAATATATTTCGTTTCTGTATTTGATTGGCAAGATTCTTTGTGCGAATTTGTGTGTTGAAGCATATTTCATTGTGTCTGGAGAGAGACCTTCTCTTTTAATACCTTATTATTTAACACACTCACCGGTTCGATTTCCACTCATTTACTTATTTACTTTTTCTAAAATTTTCGTTGCATCTTGCAACCGATTCAATAGTCGTTGACTATCACAGCTCCGATAACGGACAGAGTCAACGACTATTGAAAAGGTCGCAAGAGGCAACGAAAATATTAGACAAAAATAATTAAGTAAACGAGTGGAAATCGAACCGGTGTGTGTATGTTAATAAGGTATTAAAAGAGAACGACTCTCTCCAGACATAATAATGTGTGTGTGTGCGTGCGAATGTGTATACACACATACATACATGTGTGTGTGTACGCATATATATATATGTGTGTGTGTGTGCGTGCGCATGCGCGTGTGTCTGACTGTTTGTGTTTGCCTCGCATGCACACACACAGACACACACATACACTGCTTGACATTCGGTGTTGATCTGTTTATCCCACAGCTTAGCGGTTCGTCAAAAAATAGAATAAGTTGGTACTACTTAAGAAGATGCGCGCACACGCGTACTCGCGCATCTGCGCTAGCTAGTCATGACTAGTCGATCCTACAACGACTACACAAAGTAAATATTTTTTTAAAACAAAGTAAATAAAACAGAAAAACACAAAGTAAATAATTTCTTAAACAAAGTAAATAAAACACAAAAACACAAAGGATCGACTGGTTACGACTAGCTAGCGCGGATGCGCGAGTACGCGAGTGCACGCACCGGGACCACTCTTCTTAAGTAGTACCGAATAAGTTTTAGAGTTAAAAAGAAAAAAAAAACATAAGTACTAGGATCGATTCGTTCGTATGAAATACTTTCAATATGATGCCCCAGCAAAGCCGCTGTCCATTGACTCAAACAAATCATTGATAAAAGAAAAGCATCTCTATTCGGTTTCTAGACATTGCTCATGAAATCATCGTCACCAAAATCCACTGATCTAAGCTTGATGGCAGGTTATCAATCGCCCAGTTGATCGAGCGATGACCCATTAAATAAGATTAAGTTTAATTCCTCAGTAACACATAGCTTAGGGGAATATTTTTTGTGTTTGCTTTTCTCCATTTTCCTCATTTCAGAATAAGGTTTCCGTTCATGCATGCTATTTTCTTTGTTGAGCGCTGTGGTTCCCGACCGGGGTCCATTTGGCCCTTGTGGGGACCATATCGGATTCTGTTGTTAAAATTTATGAGCAATAAAACACATATATGGAGGCGCAATGGCCCAGTGGTTAGGGCAGCGGAGTTGCGGTCGGAGGATCGCGGTTTCAATTCCCAGACCGGGCGTTGTGTGTGTTTATTGAGCGAAAACACCTAAAGTTCCATGAAGCTCCGGCAGGGGGTGGTGCGACCCCTGTTGTATTCTTTCGCCCAACTTTCTCGCTCTCTCTTCCTGTTTCTTGAGTTATGCTGCAATTGACTGGTGTCCCGTCCAGCTGGGGGAAACACATACGCCACAGAAACCGGGAAACCGGGCCCTTGAGCCTGGCTAGGCTTGAAAAGGGCGCATAAAATAAACACATATACTTCTACAATACTCAAATTTTTTCAACACTTATCTTATACAATTTCTAATAGTATTTAATAATAAAAATGATTGATTTTATTTAAAACATCAAATAACGATGGAGGTCCAGTAAAGTTAAAAAGGAATCAAAGACGTTCATGGTTAAAAAGCCACCACTTTTCTCCATGCACAGGAGAAAGGTTTTTCGTGCGGTCCATCGTAGTATCTTGTAGTCTACACAATAAAATGATCGGTACTACTTAAGAAGAGGTGCGCGCACTCGTGCATCCATGCTCGCTAGTCGTGACTAGTCGATCCTTACTTTGTGTCTTTGTTTTATTTATTTTGTTTAAAACAATTATTTATTTTGTGTAAAAAAAAATATTTATTTTGTGTTTTATATACTTTGCTTGGTAGTCGTTGTAGGATCGACTAGTCACGACTAGCTAGCGCGGATGCGCGAGTATGCGAGTGCGTGCACCGGGACCACTCTTTTTAAGTAGTACCGGAATGACCTGATCTGGGTTAAGATTAGGGTTAGTGTTAGACTGCGCACTAAAATGTAAATGGCTAGATATGGCGAGCTGGCAGAAATGCTAGCACGCCGGGCGAAATACTATGCGGTATTTCGTCTGTCGCAACGTTGTGAGTTCCAATTCCGCCGAGGTCGACTTTGCCTTTCATCCTTTCGGGGTCGATAAATTAAGTACCTGTTACGCACTGGGGTCGATGTAATCGACTTAATACCTATGTCTGTCCTTGTTTGTCCCTTCTATGTTAAGCCCCTTGTGAGTAGTAAAGAAATAGATATAAAGCACCCTATACCGACACCAATTTTTCATCCTCTTCTTTTTCTCTTTTTCTGTTTATATATTTAGTAACTCACCGTCGACCTCCGCTTCATTTTTTGTAAATCACTCATTCTCATTTAATTGTATATATTTAATTCCGCCGAGGTCGACTTTGCCTTTCATCCTTTCGGGGTCGATTAAATAAGTACCAGTTACGCACTGGGGTCGATATAATCGACTTAATCCCTTTGTCTGTCCTTGTTTGTCCCCTCTGTGTGTAGCCCCTTGTTGGCAGTAAAGAAATAATTTTGTTTGTTTATTCATACCTTTCGTCTCATTCGATACCCTGACCCCAATGTCTGTTTTGTCTGTCCTCGTATCGTCCCCTCTTTTTTCTTAACCTCATGGTTAATAAAGAAATTGACTGTGTATCTTAATAAACGATTCAACTCATCCCGTTAGGAAGCATTACCCGGCGATCTTTCGGTACAAACCCTAATCCTAACTCTAACCCAAACCCCACATATATATATACATATATATATATATATATATATATATATAAAAGAAAACCCTTTACGGAAAGTGACGATCTTCTTCAAATGTAAACAAACAGACTTGGCAGTTATGGTACTTGTACCGAAAGATCACCCATTACCCA
>NC_042999.1:14172173-14179673 GCF_006345805.1 Octopus sinensis | reverse complement strand
CTACTTTGCACACAGCCACTCCTGGCAGAATCATTAGCATGCTAGATGAAATGCTTAACGACACTTCAGACTACATTACATTCTGAGTTCAAATTCTACCAATGTGGCATTTGCTTTTCATACTTTCAGGGGTCGATAAAATAAGTACTGGTTGAGTACTGGAGTTGGTGTAATCAACTAGTGCCCTCTCCACAAAAATTTCAGGCCTTGTGCTTATAGTAGAATAGATGGTTTGTGTCCACTTATGCAGACAACATCACTGTAATAGTGTTGGCCAGCTTGGAGATCAAGGTGATCACCACTACCTTAAAAAGTATGAAGTGGTGACAGCAGCAAAAATTAATCAGGACAAATCAGTGGGCCTGCACCTCAGCACCTGGAGAGGCAGGTCTATGCCAATCAACAGCATTGTAGGACACTAGATGGACAGACCAGTTAAATTGCTCAGGTGGACAAGAACTAGGAAGAGGTTATGAGCAAAGTATCCAATCTCACCCAGAAATTGGCAGAAAGGAAACTGTCCCTGAAGGGTCAGCTGGAGGTAGTGGATGCATACAGCAATTCCGTCATCTACTACCACTTGACAGTCGCCCCTTGCCCTGCTTTGTGGCTGATCAAGCTAGAGTGCTTGCTCTTCTGCTTTCTGTGGAAGGGATGTGTTCCATTTGTCAGACGGTTGATTTGCTGTCAATAGCCACTGAATGGAGGACTGGGCATGCCATGGCTAATGATGCACAGACACACTGAGGCTGCAACATCTCCAGTGTTATCTTAATGGTAAGCAGGAGTAGGTGCCATTTTTGTTACACAGAAGTTTCCGCAGCTTGACTCATTGACAGAGCTAGTCAACTAAATGCCTTCAATGTCGTGCTCCAGCATGGCCGCATTCAAAGAACTGAAACAAATAAATGAATAAAAGAATATCTTAATTTCTTTTTATCATATTTGATAATGTTACCCTCACCAATTTTGACCCAGTTGTTTTCTATAAAATGTCTCACATTACACACAAATAAATGCAGTAAGTACTCAGCCTAGAAATTTAATGGAATGTCTGTAGAAGATTTGAAAGAATGATAACTGAACTCGCCATCCTAAATATTTAGTCCATTAAATATACCAATACACTCCATGTTCCAGCCTCCAGACATGCCGTCTCCCCTCTCTCTACTTTTCTATCACAATTATCATAGTTTCTGCATCTCACATCTGACTTGTCTCATGCTGTCTCTGCTCAAGCAACTTCCAACTCACTTGTCTGTCCTTTTGCCACAAATACTGGGTGTCCCAACCCCCACCCAAGGCCTGTATTAACCTATTATAAGCAGTCCTTCTTCCCCAGGGCATGACATCAGTCCACTGGGATTCCTTTCTTGTGCATATGTTTCCCACAGTTATTAAATTGCAACTGTTAAATAGAAATGCTAACCTCAGTGGTTTCACCAATCTCATGAATCTCTTGAGAGATTGCTGGGACAATGGCCACAGCCCCTTTTCAAAAGTTTAATCCATGATAATAGGTCTTTCAAATTTTGACTCAAATCCTGCAATTTGTGTGTGTGTGTGTGTGTGTGTGTACAATGGACCTCCTTGCAGTTTGAACCTACCAAATTCATTCACAAGGCATTGGTCAGTCCAGGACTATAGCCAAAGACACTTGCCATAGGTGCTGCATAGTGGGACTGAACCCAAAACCCTCTGATTGCTAAGTGATCTTCTTAACCACACAAAAATCCAAAGTTCTCCACTGTCCCTGTTGATCATTATAATCCATGAACTGAGAATTTTTCTAATTTCCTTTTACTTCAGTAAATTCTGTGGAGTTTTATATAATTCTCTTTCTAGACTTTTGCATCATTCTCTCTTACAGTACATATACAACAATAGATCAGATAACTTTTAATTCTCTGCTGAATCATTTGTCAGCTTTATCTCATATCCAAGAATTTATTTTCTTCTTTGCTCAACGCGTCCTTTATGGTGATGGCATTGATGACTCTGTAGATCAATTCTTGCATAGAAAAGTCGATAGCATTGACTGCAGAGCAATGTTGGTGAAGAACAAGGTTTGTTGAGCCTTTCTCTCCTGTCATTTGATTTCTTCCTTTTCTCTTCTGGCAGCTTCAAAGTTTTTGGTTCCCATGGTGATAGAACACTGTCAATTAAGAAACAGAATACTGTGTCCTGTGCAAGTCTTAAGCTCAGGGTTAGTCTAGAATTTTGGCTTCTTACCCAGCATATCAGTGAATGTTATTTTATGACAATCTAACGTGAAGGTGCATAGCTTAGTGGTTTGGGTATACGGCTCACAATAACAAGGTCACAAGTTCAATTCCTTGAGCAAGACTTTTATTTCACATTGCTCCAGTTCACTCTGCTAGCAAAAATGAGTCATACCTGTAATTCAAAATGTCAGCCTTGTCACATTCTGTATAATGCAGAATCTCCCTGAGGACCACGTTAAGAGTTACACATGTCTGTGGAGTGCTCAGCCACTTGCATGTTAATTTCACAAGCAAGCTGTCCCATCATTTGGATCAACTGAAACCCTCATCATCATAAATGATGGAGCGCCAGTTATAATCTAATCATTACTGCGTCACCTTACTAGCACTTGTGCTGGTGGCACGTGAAATATTCGAGCGAGGTCGTCGCCAGTGCCACTGGACTGGCTCCTGTGCAGGTGGCACGTAAAAAGCACCATTTGAGCGTGGCCGTTGCCAGTACTACCTAACTGGCCCCTCGTGCTGGTGGCACGTAAAAGCACCCACTACACTCTCGGAGTAGTTGGCATTAGGAAGGGCATCCAGCTGTAGAAACTCTGCCAGATCAGATTGGAGTCTGGTTTGCCAGACCTCAGTCAAATCGTCCAACCCATGCTAGCATGGAAAGCGGACGTTAAATAATGATGATGATGACGATGATGACCACAGCTATTTTGATCTATTACAGACAACCATAGAATGACATAGTTTTAATCCTTTTGTCACCAACCTGCCCAAGGCCACCCTTGGATCTTTATTACCCCCCAAGGACACCCTTGGATCTTTATTACCTCTCAAGGCTACCCTTGGATCTTTATTACCTCCCAAGGCCACCTTTGGATCTTTATTACAGACTCCCTATTTTAAAGATGATCTAAAATAAAACCTTCCCTAAAAATTCATCGTCAGTTGTTCCAAAGCACCAGATTAATAATAATAAACTTATTTTACTAAATTTTTCATTATTTAATTGAAACAGAAGCACTGTATTTCAACAGTAAAATGATAACAAAAGGATTAACTCTTTTGATGCCAATCTACATGTGACCACCCCAGAATAAATTTCCTGTTTCCAAGTGATCTAAGCTAAAACCTTCCATCAAAATTTCATATTAATATATGTTTCAAACACATGATTAATAATGACAATGATATTTCACTAAATACTTCATTATTTTAAAAATTAATTGAAACAAAGTCAGTGTATTTTAACAGAAGTATAATAATAAAAGGGTTAATAACTTGACTGATGGGGAGTTGTGATGCTTATCTTTCTGACAACATATTTACAGGATGAATGCTAGCATTACCAGAAAATCAAAAGAGAACTAGAGTTAGATTACTTGGAGTTTGTCATGTTTTTCAGCAGTACTAACATTATTTTTGTTGTGTGACTGTGGAGGTAACTCATTTTATTTGTAGCTGAGATCCAAAACTGTAGCCCTGAATACATGGTCAGACATCACAAGCAAACCACCTTAGTTTCATGTGATTGGTCTACTATAATAAAGAGACAATACAAAATCTATTTCCGAGATATGAACCCAATAGCTTAATTAGCTTACTTTATCAAAATAGGTTTTAACATAAATCATGTATCTTTAAATTTGCAGTTTAACATTTTAATTAAAATATAAAACCAATGGTATGGACAGGTTTTCTTGAACATTCTAGAATTTGACTTCTGGTCCCCTATAAAAACCATTTGCATGCATTTTTACCAGCCAGATGACCCAGGAAGGTGGCTACGGTGAATGGTACAGATAGATGATAGGAACCTTTGTCATTACTGGTATAGCACAATTGTTTCCAGCTATTTTGGGCAAGCTGCATGTTGCCATATCAATAGCTTACTGTAAACTCCAAGAAGTATCTCTCTCACTCTCTCAGAATGTAATCATCACTGTTGTTATCTGTAAAAAGCCATAACGGTGATTAAGTGTGGAATAAGAGAAAAGAACAAGATAGAAATTCAAAGAGAATTTGCTAAATAGACTGAAGAGAAACTGTTGCATGATCATAGAAAGCCCCTGAGGATGTAAGTGGAACAAAACCCTGGGCTTGGATGAAAAAAGGGCAACTGAGAAAACAAACAGAGAGCCTTATACTAGCAGCTCAAAATCAAGAGTTAAAAACAAAAAAACTCGAGAAAATATGTGTATGGGAAAATGGTATTAGCAAAATGTAGAGTGTGTGGAATTTAGGATAAAACAATGGCACACATACGCTTTCTAATCTGTTGCTGGGCCAATAGTGGCAAATTATGTATATATGTATATATATATATACACACACACATACACATGCACACACATACATATTATATATATATATATATATATATATACATTTTGCACTTACTATTTTTCCTCTTTGTGATCCCAAACTCATTAAAGATTCACCCCCTTCCACTCCTTCCCTCTTTATCTCAACATCCAACCTCCTCATTCCATATCGAGTGAAAAATGGTATGGACGTTTTGTTTTTGTTTTGGTGTCTCGCTCTGCTGTATACAACTATGAGGATTTGCATCCCCAACGAAACTCGTCTTTTTCCCAAACTTATAATGTAATACATGTCTTTGGTGTGGTAATTGTGCACAGCTGAGGAAGGCTATTGACATACATATTACATCAATTATGCATTGATATAAACTGTCCAATAAAGCCAGAAACACATGTACCGATAAATCCTTTGCATCCTGTTTTTCTTTTGATAAATATATATATATATATATATGACAGTCTTCTTTCAGTTTCCATCAACTAAATCCACTTACAAGGCTTTGGTCAACCCAAGACTGTAGTTGAAAGCTTTTACTTGAAATGTCACACAATAGGACTGAACCCAAAACCACATGGTTGAGAAACAAACGTCTTCACCTCACAGCCATGTCTCTATGAAACGCAAAGCACAAACTCCAAAAGTACCTTTGAACTTCATCAGTGTAGATTTTAAAAGTGCACCTGCTGTAAAGTCATTAATATTGAAATCACATGATTGTCTTTTTCAGGACTAACAGACAAAAAAATAAAAGAAAGAAAAGAAATGTACTTACTCTCCCAGACAAATATTGTATATATGCTTTTTTAGGATATCGTAATGTAACCAAATTGAAAGATTTAAGCAAAACTGGCTTAATTACAATTTTCTTCTTTCGTCTTGGTCATCTTATTCTTCAGAATATTTTTGGACTTCAGCCCATAATTCTGATTTCTGAGACACTTTTGTAATACTTCAATTAATTCCTCAATGGCAACTAAACTGTTGGCATCAAGAAATGTCCATGATATGTGCTCTTGAATGACTGAAGAGAAGAAAAATAAGAATAATTCGTTGCTTTTGCTATTCTTTAGTAGTTTTTCCAGTTTTGTGTTTTAGCACTTGAGTTTAGAAGGATAGGGACATAATAAGAATGGTGCTGTTGGGTCAGGGATGTATGGATGCAGGCATGGTTGTGTGGTCAAGTAGTTCACTTGGCTGACATATGGTTTGGGTGGTTTGGGGTTCTATATCACTGTGCAGCAGTCTGGCCGAGTGTTTTCTTTAAATGTAGCTCTGGGTTTGAAATTTTGAAATTTCACATGAAAACTGTGCAGAAATCCACTGTATATGTATACTCTTTACACACGATTTGAACTCAGATGAAGATGGAAGCAAAAAAACTGCCAAGCATTTCACCCAACATGCTAACAATTCTGCTAGCTTGCTGCCTTAATAATAATAATAATCATCTTCATCATCATTGTTTAACATCTGTTTTCCTTACTGGCATAGGTTGGATGGTTTAACTGGGGACTGGCAAGCCAGGAGGCCGCACCAGGCTCCAATCTGATCTGGCAATGTCTCTACAGCTGGATGCCCTTCCTTATGCCAGCCACTCTGAGAGTGTAGTGGGTGCTTTTTACGTGCCACCTGTATGGGAGCCAGTCAGGCGACACTGGCATTGGCCACGTTCAGATGGTGCTTTTGCGTGCCACCAGCACAGAAGCCAGTTGGAGTGGTGGGGGCTGGCATCGACCATGTTCGGATGGTACTTTTCACATGCCACCGGCACAGGGAGCCAGTCAGGCGGCACTGACAATGACCCACACATGAATGGTGCTTATTGCATGCCACCAGCACGAGAGCCAGTCAGGCGGCACTGACATCAGCTACAACTACTAGAGGCTGGGAGCTTATTTCAGATTGAGAGTAAGCCATCACCACATGTCACTGAGTCACAAACATATGTCATATAACTGCAATAGAATGCTCTATCACCAACAATAATGTGATATCTTTAAGACATCCAATCTATCAAGTCTATTTACACATTTCTCAATACATACAGCTGTTATGACTTCCCTTCCTCATTTTATGCCTCAATTGTAGATGAGTAGATTTACTAGTATGATGAAATGATAAAAAGAAAGAAGAAAAGTGAAAGAAAGAAAGTATACACAGTATAGGCGCAGGTGTGGCTGTGTGGTAAGTAGCTTGCTAACCAGCCACATGGTTCTGGGTTCAGTCCCACTGTGTGGCATCTTGGGCAAATGTCTTCTGCTATAGCCTCGGGCCGACCAAAGCCTTGTGAGTGGATTTGGTAGACGGAAACTGAAAGAAGCCTGTCGTATATATGTATATATATGTGTATGTGTATATATATGTTTGTGTGTCTGTGTTTGTCCCTCTAGCATTGCTTGTCAACCGATGCTGGTGTGTTTACGTCCCTGTCACTTAGCGGTTCGGCAAAAGAGGCTGATAGAATAAGTACTGGGCTTACAAAGAATAAGTCCCAGGGTCGATTTGCTCGACTAAAGGCGGTGCTCCAGCATGGCCGCATTCAAATGACTGAAACAAGTAAAGAGTATACACTGAAAAAGAACTGACGTATACATAGCATACAAAATTTTAAAAACAAAAAATCTGACGGGGAGGATTATTAATAATAACAATAATAATAATCAAATTACGTGTAGGGAGTATACATGGAGCATGAGTGAAATATTGCTGTCAAAGTTGAATTAAAAAACTGCTATTGAAGCAATAAATGCTAGAACAGTACCGGTAATTAGATATGGAATTGAAATTGTAGATTGGACCAAAAGCAATATACAGAAACTCGACAGAAAAAAACTAGAAAACTGTTGACAATGTATGGAGACCAACACCAGAAAGCTGATATTAACTGGTTATACTTGAAGAGAGAGACCAGGGTGCAAGAGGCTTAATTGCTTTGGAAGAGTGTGTACAG
>NC_042999.1:14129673-14167173 GCF_006345805.1 Octopus sinensis | reverse complement strand
AGTTGTTTGTATTTTTAATTTTTATGCTACTCTATATCGGCAGAAACAGCAGGTGAGCAACTTGTGGCTAGACACTGAGTGTCTAGATTCTGCATAGGAGTATGATATTATGTTCACTAAGACTGGTAACAGCAATCTGCATTGCAAAATACATCATCATCATCATCATCATCATCATCATCATCATTTAACACCCATTTTCCATGCTAGCATGGGTTGGACAGTTTGACAGGGGTCTGGGAAGCCAGTAGGCTGCGCCAGGCTCCAGTCTGATCTGGCAGTGTTTCTACAGCTGGATGCCCTTCCTAATGCCAACCACTCCGTGAGTGTAGTGGGTGCTTTTTATGTGCCACTAGCACAAGGGCCAGAGGAGGCTGGCAAACGGTCATGATAGGTTGGTCACCAACATGGATGCTATGAAAAAAAAAATTGATAGAATGTAAAAATCAAGTTGCTTTGGGATTAGGGGCCCTAAAAGTTAAGCTTCATTAGTTTTATGGTAGATCTGCCACTGCCAGGAAATAAACACTAGGCCTATAAAGACCCTAATGACACAGAATGGAACAGCTATGGCATAGTCTTTAAACCATTGTCAATGTTAATGGAAATGCAATCTAAGTAGTATTTAAAGGGGTTTTTCAGAGTTACAATCCAGCACTAATTGTACGGTGTACAACAAGTAGATATAAAGAGTTAAATCTTTCCAGGATAGGAGACAAATATACCACAGATGATATTAGTTCCAAATTTTGGCACAAGGCCAGCAGTTTGGGGGGAGGTGGTAAGTCAGTTACATCAGTCCCAGTGCTCAAATGGTACTTATTTTATTGACCCCAAAAGGATGCAAGACAAAGTCGACCCTGGTGGCATTTGGATTCGGAACATAAAGATGGACAAAATGCAGCTAAGAATTTTGTCAAGTGTGTTAATGATTCTGCCAGTTCACCATGTTATGTATCACAGCTAATATCACCAATTGATATGGTATCATTTGCTGAGAATTAGAACAGGATCTCATGAATCAAAATGTGTTACACAAAGATATTGATTGATATAGGTTTGTCCACTGAATGGTACTGTGGGCCAAACAAAGCCTTGTGAGTAAATATGGTAGATGGAAACTGAAAGAAGCCCATCATATATATATATGTATATATGTGTGTGTCTCTTTATTCTGACATTTTTTTATTCTTTACTTGATTCAGTCATTGGACCGTGGCAATACTGAGGTACTTCATTGAAGGGTTCAAACACAGTACTTACATTGAAGGCGGCAAGCTGGCAGAAACGTTAGCACACCAGGCGAAATGTTTAGCGGTATTTCATCTACCGTTACATTCTAAGTTCAAATTCCGCCGAGGTCGACTTTGGCTTTCATCCTTTCGGGGTTGATAAATTAAGTACCAGTTACGCACTGGGGTCGATGTAATCGACTTAATCCCTTTGTCTGTCCTTGTTTGTCCCCTCTGTGTTTAGCCCCTTGTGGGCAATAAAGAAATAGGTTTGTCAGATACTTGTGTGGTATAACTTTTACAGGTTTTCCTTTATAAATAGCACTTTGTAAGTAAGTTTTACATCATCATCATCATCACCATCATCAATGTCATCATCTCCATCAACATCATCATCATCAACAACAACAACATCACCAAAAGGACATGCTACTGTGATTCAATGATGATTTTTCCATGGCTACAATGGAGGACATAATCCCTGCAGTGTCAGCTAAGGAAACACTTAGCAATTACGCAGTGCACCCACTGTTTAAACAACAGTGATCTGTGCTTCCAAACGGTAACTATTTACAGAAAGCATTAATAGGTTCTTTAAAAGATATTTGTCTTTGTCAGGGATTCACTGATGTATTACTGACAGGACATGCACGCTTCATTAAACTTTTCACTAGTACACCAACAATCAATCAACTGATTCAATCAACCGAGACTATCATTGTATCATTCACAAAACGATATGAAATAAGATATATAATTATGAAGGATGATGGGTGCAAGAATGGCTGTATGATTGATGAGTTTATTTCAGTTCCACTGAATGGTACTAAGGGCCAAGCAAAGCCTTGTGGGTAAATATGGTAGATGGAAACTGAAAGAAGCCCATCGTATATGTATATATGTGTGTGTCTCTTTATTCTGACATTTTTTATTCTTTACTAGTTTCAGTCAATGGACTGTGGCCATGCTGGGGCACTTCATTGAAGGGTTCAACCACAGTACTTACATTTTTTCTTTTATAAGCTTAGTACATATTTTATTGGTCTCATTTGTTGAACTGCTAATTTACAGGGATGTAAATAAACCAATACCTGTTGTCAAGCAGTGGTGGGGAAAAAACACAAATGCAAAGACACACACAAACAGATATGTATATATATGTATATATATAGTTTTTCTTTTACTCTTTTACTTGTTTCAGTCACTTGACTGTGGCCATGCTGGAGCACCACCTTTAGTCGTGTAAATCAGCTCCAGGACTTATTCTTTTGTAAGCCTAGTCCTTATTCTATCAGTCCCTTTTGTTGAATTGCTAAGTTACAGGGATGTAAACACACCAGCTTTGGTTGACAAATGATGCTGGGGGGACAAACACATATACACATATACATATATATGTGTGTGTATATATATATATATATATATATATACACACACACACACACAAAATGGGTTTCTTTCAGTTTCCGTCTACCAAATCCACTTGCAAGACTTTGATGGGCCTGAGGCTATAGTAGAAGACACTTGCTCAAGGTGCCATGTAGTGAGACTGAACCAGGAACCATGTGGTTGGTAAATAAGCTTCTTACCACACACCAACTCCTGATATATATATAGTTTATATATATTTTTTTTGTAAACCACATGTAACAAATATTTTTTTTGTGTGTATGTTTTTTTTTGGCATGTATACTTGTAAGAAAAAATCTTTTGTAATTTAAGCAAGCAGTAAAACATACAATTTTCAGTTTGAAAATGGCTACTTGAAGCTTGAAGCTCATATCAGAGTAACTTACTGTAAACATCATTATTCTTTTCTGCTCTAAGCACAAAGCCCGAAATTTTGGGGGAGGGGACCAGGCAATTAGATCAACCTCAGTATGTGACTGGTATTTAATTTATCAACCCCGAAAGGATGAAAGGCAAAGTCGACCTCAGTGGAATTTGAACTCAGAACATAAAAACAGATGAAATACCTATTTCTTTATTACCCACGAGGGCCTACACACAGAGGGGACAAACAAGGACAGACAAATGGATTAAGTTGATTATACTGACCCCAGTGCGTAACTGGTACTTAGTTTATCGACCCCGAAAAGATGAAAGGCAAAGTCGACCTCGGCGGAATTTGAACTCAGAACGTAGTGGCAGACGAAATACCACTAAGCATTTCACCTGGCATATCAACGTTCCTGCCAGCTCTCCGCCTTACTGTAAACATTATTATTAAGATTAAAATAAAAATTATCCCCACAAAAATGCCATCACTATTCATTTTTTTTCAAATATATATACCTGTGTGTGTGTGTGTATTTTGGGTCATTGACCGATGAGGAAACCTCAGCGGCGAATATTCGGTGCATCATGTCTTCGTCTAAATTTCTCATCCATTAATTTGTCATCTAGTTTCTTGTTTGCTCTGTGTTTGTATAATTTTTTCTCCTTGTTGTGTTCTTTCTGTTCAACCCTTGATATATATATATGTATCATCATCATCATCATCCTCATCATCATTTAACGTTCGTTTTCCATGCTAGCATGAGTTGTTCGGTTCGACTGGGGTCTGGTAAGCTATGGAGGCTGCACCAGGCTCCAGTCTGGTTTGGCAGTGTTTCTACAGCTGGATGCCCTTCCTAACGCCAACCACTCCGTGAGTGTAGTGGGTGTTTTTTACGTGGCACTAGCACAGGGGCCAGAGGAGGCTGGCAAACGGCCATGATTGGTTGGTGCTTTTACGTGTCACTGACACGACATGTGTATGTATATATATATAATTACAACAGCTTAAACATATTTCTACAATATCATGAATAATTTTATGGTTCTATTTAAAATTCTGAATCCATGCGTACTCTTTGATGAAGGAAATGCAGATTACTGGAGTTAAAAAGGTTTTACCTACATGCCTCTTTGCCCATTCTCAGAAACAGCCGTAAGATTCTTTCATATTTATTGGATTCATTTGAGGACTTCTCTTATGGATTATTGTGAACTATCATCTCATCAGCTTGAGACTTTTTGATTTGCCTCTATATGTATTTATGCAATATATGTCTGGCCTATTCATATCTATGTTTCTGTCAGTTTGAACAGTGAAGCTCCAGAGGAGCGAGATGTGATCATTTATTATTATTATTATTATTATTATTATTATTATTATTATTATTATTATTATTATTATTATTATTATCATTATTATTATTATTATTATTATTATCATTATTATTATTATTATTCAATAGTTATATTTTTATAGCATGCTTTCACTTCACTACCGAGCACAGCTCTGTGTGCCTTGGGTATGTGCTGTGATTTGTTGTGATGCTCTGATGGTTTCTGTATTGAAAGTGTTCTGCGTAGGATGTGTGCAGTGCCTAGTAGTGCAATTTTCTGTGTTATATGTGTTTGTAAGTCCTGATGTTTTTGTTATGTATTTGTCTGAATATTTTTTTATCATGCCTAATGCACCTACTATGATAGGAATTGTTTCTGTTTTTAGATTATCATTATTATTATTATTATTATTATTGAGTATGAGAGCAGTGCATGCCATCAAAGTGACACTGGGGTAAAATATACGAAGCCCAGTATACCCAGCATGACTACCTGCCTGATAAGGGTACACCAGGCATATGCATCACAACCATATGTGTGCGACATGGTGATCTCATATCAAGATAAACGGCGCATGACCTTACAGGTGGGGCCCATTTAGAATTTTCTTCTCGATGAGTAGCCCATTCCACTCAAAAGGTCCCTGAATAAGGATTGTTTAAGGATGTTGAACGAACCACCCCTGTTTCCAAAGGTGAATTATCCAAACCTCCAAGAATTCCTTTCAACACACAGCTATTATTATTGTTATTATTATTATTATTACTATTATTATTATTATTATTATTATTATTATCATTATTATTATTATCATCATCATCATCATTATTATCAGGTAGAGTCAACCAATCTGTTTGATACAACCTACAACATACAAAGGAAACAAGAATGATGATGGTTGTGGTGTTGGTGGTGGTGTTGGTGGTGGTGATGATGGTGGTGATGATGGTGGTGGTGGTGGTGGTGGTTGTGGTGGTGGTGGTGATGGTGGTGGTGGTGGTGGTGGCATCATCACCATCATCATCATTATCATTTTTGTTCAGTAACAAAAGTTACGTAAAAGATATGTATCTTCTAGCCAATTTGTCTAAATTATAATATGGACTGGCATTAAAAGGTAAAAAAAAAAGGAAAAGACAGCCACATTCAGTTCAGTAAGTGAAGTTTAAACAACAACAACAACAACAACTACTTTTCTATTAATAAATTAACAAGAGACCATCAAGATTATTATCATCATAATCATCATGACTACCATTATTATTATTATTATTATTATTATTATTATTTTATTATCGTTATTATTATTGTTATTATTATCATTGGTGTCAACTTACGAAATTAGATGTGGACGAGTGTACACACATATATACATGCATGTATGTGCATGTGTATGTGAGTGTTGTGTATGAGTGTGTGCGTGTGTGTGGGGGGGAGTGTTAGTGTGTGTATGTATGTGTGATTGTGCGTTTATGTGCAAATAAGTGTGGATTCAATTTAAAATTTAAAAAAAAAAAAAAAGAAGAGAGAAAAATCACACGTGTTCTATTAACTCTGTTATTTAAATGAGAAATGGCATTCAGCTGCCTCTTGTGGGATTCCCTTTTCAGAATCAGAATTCTGTAAAAGAAAAAAAAAATGGTAAGGAAAAAAAAAGGTAGGGGAGAGAGAGAAAGAGTGAGAGAATGAAGGAACAAAAATAAGCTCAAAAAACCATGTATTGAGGCAATAATTTTCACTATCATCCAGGTAACATTTCAATCATCATTTTTGCACCGTTTGTTATTTTTACCATTCTGCATAAGTAGAGAGAGAATTGCCCTAGGCAAGGAATATATAGGTGTGTGTGTGTGTGTGTGTGTGTAAATGCATACCTATATATATATATATATATATATATAACTACATATATATATCTGTGTCTTTGTACATATATATGTGTTTGTGTGTGTGTGTGTGTATACCTGCATATTTATATATATATATATATAACTACATATATATCTGTGTGTTTGTACATGTATATGTACTTGTATGTATATGTGCTTGTCTCTGTGTGTGTCTATATATATATTTTAAGTATATGTGTGTTTGCACATATATGTGTTTGTATGTGTGCGTGTGTGTGTGTATGTATACATGCATACCTTTATATATATACACATATATATATCACTACATATATATCTGTGTTTGTGCATATATATGTGTGTTTAATGTATGTATGTGTGTATGTGCCAATATATATCTTATAAACATATATACAAATGTATAATTATATATATATATATACATATATAATACATATATATATATATATATATATATATATATATATGTACATACATATATACATATATATATATATATTATATATATATATATATATATACACTCACACACACACACACTCGCACACATATGTGTGTGTGTGTGTGTGTGTATGTGAACCTGTCTGTCTCACTGTATGTATGTCTGTTCAGAATGGAATACTAATACATTCCTACTTTTTATTTCTATCTATTTCATGGGTTACCAAGCTATTTATAAACACACCATGCTGTCACTTAAAACATATGCTGTTCATTTCATTAAACGATGTTCAAGTTCACCCTCTTTCTCTCCTTCAGCCTCTCCCTCCCTCTCAACCCCTTCTCCACTCTCTCTCTCTCTCTCTCTCTCTCTCTCTCTCTTTCTCTTACCCACACAGTTCCACTGCAGCTGGCTGTTTTAATACCCATGGTCTACTGTAGGGAATTTTATGTCAGTAGGGAGGAGTGCTCGTTAAAGTTAATGAAAGAAAGAAGATACTTTAAATAATCAGTGTAATTAATTTCTAACTGTTACAGTGAGATTATTACGTTCGGTGATGGGTGGTGGGGCAGGTGTACAGGTGTGTGAGTTAGTCCTTGTTCTTGTTTTGGTATCTTTTGTTGACTTACCCCAGAAGGGTGACTGAAGGATGAAATTGGCTGAGGCAGGAATTGAACTCAGAATGTCCATTAGTTGTAACTCAGTTGTCATCATCATCAATATCATAATCGTTGTCATTGTCATGTCACCATCATCACCACCATCACCATCATCAACACTACTACTTATTTCTTTACTACCCACAAGGGGCTAAACACAGAGGGGACAAACAAGGACAGACAAACAGATTAAGTCGATTACATCGACTCCAGTGCGTAACTAGTACTTATTTAATCGACCCCAAAAGGATGAAAGGCAAAGTCGACCTCGGTGGAATTTGAACTCAGAACATAGCGGCAGACGAAATACTGCTAAGCATTTCTCCCGGCGTGCTAACGTTTCTGCCAGCTCGCCGCCTTTTACTACCACCACCATGATCGACATCATCATCATTAGCACCACCATCACCACCATCATCATCGTAGTAGTAGTGGTGGTGGTGGTGGTGGTGGTGGTTGCAGCGGTGGTGGCAGTGGTGGTGGTAGTAGTGGTAGTAGTAAGGCAGCGAGCTGGCAGAAACGTTAGCATGCCGGGCGATATGCTTTGCGGTATTTCGTCTGCGTTAAGTTGTGAGTTCAAATTCCGCCGAGGTCAACTTTGCCTTTCATCCTTTCGGGGTCGATAAATTAAGTACCAGTTACGCACTGGGATCGATGTAATCGACTTAATCCATGTGTCTGTCCTTGTTTGTCCCCTCTGTGTTTAGCCCCTTGTGGGTAGTAAAGAAATAGGTAGTAGTAGTAGTAGGTAAAGCATTTACGTTCACCATTTGTTGGTGATTCCCTCCTTACTCCTAGAGGACGATGCATTTGCACCACTCAGATTACAATCCCCCAACCCAAGGGTCGGTTTGGGTAGCTGTTGCTGGTGAGGTTTTTTTATGAGGTTGGAGTACGCATCCTAACTCAACAGTTTTTGCTTTTAGCTACCTTTTACAACATAAAAGAAGAAACTTTGGTCTTGTTTCTTCAGCAGACCTGTCCCCACACAGCACTTGAGCTTCATGAAATGAAGCATTTTGCTCAAGAACACAACACACCACCCAGTCTAGGAATCGAAACCATGATCTGGTGATCCTAATTACAACATCCTAACCACTAGGCTACATGGGGGCTAGTCACATATTCTCTTCAAGTTGCTCCTAAATTTAGAACGTTGCATGTGTAGACAATGACCACCAAATTCACTCACAAGGCATTGGTCAGTCCAGGGCTACTCTTTTACTTGTTTCAGTCATTTGACTGCGGCCATGCTGGAGCACTGCCTTTAGTCGAGCACCTCGACCCCAGGACTTATTCTTTGTAAGCCTAGTACTTATTCTATCGGTCTCTTTTGCCGAACCGCTAAGTTATGGGGACATAAACACACCAGCATCGGTTGTCAAGCGATGTTGGGAGGACAAACACAGACACACACATACATATATACGATGGGCTTCTTTCAGTTTCTGTCTACCAAATTCACTCACAAGGCTTTGGTCGGCCCGAGGCTATAGTAGAAGACACTTTGCCTTTGGTGTCACGCAGTAGGACTGAACCCGGAACCATGTGGTTGGTAAGCAAGCTACTTACCACACAGCCACTCCTGTGCCTACTGTAAAAGATTTGTCCAAAGTACCACACAGTGGATAGAACTGAACCTAAAACCGCATGTTTACAAAGCAAACTTGTTAACCACTCAGCCAAGGAATTATTGAGCAATTCTTGTCACAATTGTTTCTTTTAAATTCTTACCTGATTCTAAAGACATGTTCATCTCAGGAGGAATTTAGTTCTGTAGATAAGTTAAAGCTGTTGGCACCTGTCATACCATTATAAAGATATCAATGTTGCACATCTTATTGTATATCTTATCAGCAGCTTCTTCTTTTATCATTTTCTTTTTTTTGTTGTTGTTGTTGTTGTTGCTAAGATTGACTGTGAGGTAGTAAAATTTAAAGCTAAAAATCAAAAAAATTATAAATAAATATATAGACATGTTCTGTTAACAGTAATATGTCTTTGTACTTGATGAACTTCATATATTGAGGCTGTTATCGCACTCTGGAGAAACTTACAAGTTCACGTCTTAATGCTGCTTTCATCACATCTACACACATAATTACAGCAACGAATCAGATTTAAATCACTTTTCATCATTCTTGCCAACAACAAAAAGACAGCAACAACAACAACAACGAAAATAAATAAAAAATCAAAAAAATTATAAATAAATATATAGACATGTTCTGTTAACAGTAATATGTCTTTGTACTTGATGAACTTCATATATTGAGGCTGTTATCGCACTCTGGAGAAACTTACAAGTTCACGTCTTAATGCTGCTTTCATCACATCTACACACATAATTACAGCAACGAATCAGATTTAAATCACTTTTCATCATTCTTGCCAACAACAAAAAGACAGCAACAACAACAACAACGAAAATAAATAAATAAATCAAAAAAAAAATATTATGTAATAAATATTAAAAGAAAGAAAAAATAAGAAAATAAGAAAATTACAGTCACATCTAGGCTTATTCCTTAATACCAGTTCCTTTTATCTTTTCACCAACAAGATCTCTGCAGAACACTATTCCTTTCAAACCACTTTTCTTAACCGACCATATAAGGTGACTAAAACATGTTAACATCTTATTTAATTATCATATGCTTACAACCTAAATCATAGATTTGTGTACCTGAAAATATTAACCATTAATATACTTATCATTATTATTGTCATTGTTGTTGTAGTTGTTGTTGCTGTTGTTGTTCTGTAATATAGCTTTCAGATCTCAACAGATAAAATAACATTCATTCTAAAGATTCTTCTCTTTATTTCATGTAATTACCTCTAGAGAAGATGGGGAACCAAAAAGGGAGCTACTGCTTTATATAACGGATAAAATATATAACAAGTTATATCTTTATAATGGCATGACAGGTGCCAAGGCTTTTAACTTATTTACTGAAATAAATTTCTCCAGAGATGTGTCTTTTGAACCAGTTTTGATTTTAACGGTAACCAGTGTGATAGGAATAATTAAATTAATTATTTTAACTGGTTGACCCTATGGATGTTCCATGGTTTAATTAAAAGCAAGGATTAAGGGTTAACATGGCATGCTATATCTTTCATTTATAAGTTATATATGTGTGTATGTGTGTGTGTGTGTGTGTGTGTGCGAATATATTGTTTACTCTTCCATTATGGTTTTTAGCATAACACACACACACACACACACGTATATATGTATATCCCTTCTACTTTTTAAATTATTATAAATCTCCCACTGAGAAGGGAGCCAGTTTCCCACAAAGATACAAGGCTCCATCTTTGGGATGTAGTTAACACAGACGAATTCACATTCAGAACTTGAGAAAAATTCTTGTATATTTTTACTGTTCCACTAACAGATTGTACTTGTAATATACAAATTAGCTGGTCGTATCTATGCATGTTTGTATGTATGTATGTATTCATGTATGTATGTATGTATGTATGTATGTATGTATGTATGTATGTATGTTGTGTCAGGTCACTTTCGAGTGCTACTGGTAACATGTAACCCAGTACAACCTGTTGCATGGTCGGATCGTTTATTGGACACCCTGTGTGATGAAAAACAAAACCCGTCAAAGGGCGGAGGAACTCTTGAGAGTCAACGGCCATCCAATAAATGTCTTAAGGCTGTATCATGTGCGGGGACATAGAAATAATCGGACTGAATACCCGATCGCGCGGTTAAACCATTGGGAGTGAAGGACTCCTAGCCTTTGTTAGGGCATCCTTCTAGGAGAAGGTAACTCAGGTAACTGGGATAACTCCGACATAAACCTGCGGCTCAGTGGTTACCGATGATGTTGACCTGTTCTTCATTTCGGATTATGGCTGCTGTTGCTTAGTGAGTGGGATTGACTCAGTGCACAGCCTTTCCTCACTTTAAAAAAGATCTTCTTGCACAGGCATTGCACGATAACAACATTGATTAAGCTTCGTGCAATGGCCATACTCGATAACGAGGGGGCAGCCACCATGTATGTATGCACACACACACACATACATATATATCATTTAATGTACACAGTATAAAGCTATGAGCTACTAAGAGATTCATGCACTGGAGATGTGAGTCTAGGCAGGTTTTTATAAAATGCTTTGTATCTCCAAACAATCTTCAGGCCCTGATTACATTGCCTATTCAGTTTACAAAATCACCCTTCTGTTTTTTGCATCTAACATGAAACCAAGTTGGTTGCCTTAATACATAAAGTATCTTTATCCACCAACACAGTGTTGAGCACTTATTCTCATTGTTTGACATTTAGATACATATGTATGTGTTAGTGTGTGAGTGTGTGTGTATGTGTGTGTGTGTGTGTGTGTGTGTGTGTGTGTATGTTCCTGCCTTTAGATTTTAACTTCATACACACCAGCTCAATTTGAATTGTTTTCAGTCGAAAGATGCCTGTTGTTATTTCTTGTTGTATTTGTAATTGTGTACCATATTCTCCATTTTTTGATTGACTGTTTTTTTTTGTTTGTTTTTTTTTCATTTTTGCTGCCATACAAATTCGCTATCTTTCTTACAAAGGGGTCAAATGCTCTTAGCTTAGACTTTTTGGGGGGCAACCAGATCGAACCATCTCAAGTGTAACTGTCTGAAATGGTCGTGATTTCTAGTACTTGACTGATGAAAGAAAGCCAAGAATGAGCTGTCCTTTTTTTTGGGGGGGGGGAGGGGGCTATCCTTCTAATTGTTGTTTCTCTTGTCTGCCTTTGTGTCATCTATCTGTCCAAATGTTTTAATGCCCTCTATTGCGCTTTTGTTCCATTTGTGAGTGTGTGTGTGTGTATATATATATATATGTGACCTTGTGTGTACCGTTGGCGATTTTTTTTCCTCTGTCTTCCCTTCTCGGGATCTTACCTTCTCCTATGTTTCCAACGAAGAACTCCGCTCAAAACGTAAAACCCTCCTTCTTCCCTTCTTTCCTGAGCATCCAATAATACTATATTTGTTCCACGTCCTCGCGTTGTTGTGTTTTTTTGTGTTTTCTTGTTTGGATTAACTATATATATATATATATATATTGTATTATGCTAAAGAAGCAGTTCACAGTACCAGAAGTTTTGATTCGAGTCAAATATAAGAAACTGCTCCAAACCGTTGTTAAAGTATCAACATAAATGGAATCACTTCCAGTTTGTTTGTACTACCATTGACTTGTATTAGTTTAATAATAACAATTTGGAGCCAAAAATTCTAGCATCATGCACAGTTTCTTAGCATAACATGAAACAACCATACTATTCTGGTTCTGTAATATAAACCTACTGTTTTAAAGAGATCTGAATAAAAAATGAAAACACTCCATCAAAATTTCAGGATGAATTCTGCTTAAAACACCAGTTTAATAATGACAAAATCATTTTTCAAATTTTTCATTATTTCCAGAATTAATTAAAGCAAAGGCAGTGTATTTCAATAGAAATATAACAGAAGGGTTTCATTGGTTCATATATTGCTGTTTTGGGGCCACATCAGCACCCATATCATTTAACATCTGTTTTCCATGCTGGTATGGGTTGGATGGTTTGACAGGAGTAGGTTAGGCTGGGTGCTAGACCAGGCCCCATTGTCTGTCTTAACATGGTTTCTATAGTTTGGTTGGCCTTCCTAATACCAATCACTTTATAGAGTATACTGGGTGCTTTTTATGTGACACTAGCAAGACCTGTGTCATCTCTTGTGAAAGGTAAGAGAGTCCAGTTTGCTGGACATTGTTGTAGAGCTGAAAAAGAGGTAATTTCTACTCTTCTCCTCTGGAAGCCATCTACTCGCAATACCAGAGGGCGCACATTCTCCTACCCTGATGTAATCTCCAGGGATACAGGCATCCAGCAACAGGACCTCCGTAATGCCATGATGGACCGTGAAGTCTGACGTAGCATGGTAAATTGTATTGTCTCGACCACGGTCGAACAATGATGATGATGATGAGCAAGACAAAAACCTCCTCATCAGGTAAGAGGGAGTAATAGTGAGGTGGGTGGTGCATCTATAACAGTGGTTCCCAAAGTGGGCAGTATTGCCCTTCTTGAAGTAGTGGAAAGTTCCAAGGGGGCATTGAAAAAGTGGGGTGATAATGGGATAACAATTCATGTAAAAAGTGGGGCGATAATGGAGTAGCAATTGATGTAAAAACAACAAAATAATGGGTTCCTTAGGTTAAGTTTTATTTGTGGAAAACAATTGCTTTGAATTTGCTTCAGAAAAAGGTCTATGTTTGTGATGGTTAGTTGGAGTGGGTGTCAAGGGGATGGCAGCCTGAGAAAGTTTGGGAACCACTGATCTATAATAACAAGACACTAACTCTCAGTAACTCTGCCCTTTAAACTTTAAATAAGATTCACAGAAGGAAGTGGCTCACTGCTTTAACCTTTCTGCAATCACATTCATATTTCTGTCAAAATAAACTGTATCTGTTTCAATTAACTTTGAAAATAATGCAGAATTTATGAAAATAAGTTTGTCATTATTATATACTTGCAGGAACCATGAATATTTCCCAGAATTAATGGGAAACCTGTTGGGTTATTTCTGAAATCTTTATTAAAAAAACCTGAAAATGTAGCTTGTGTTATGCCTGTATGTAAAGATAGTTGCTCATCTGCTATTCATTGAAACGTGAAAGAAACTGGAATATGATGATTACTTAATGCACTTTATATACTTTACACACAATTTTATAGACAATTTTACAGCACTCATAGAATAGATATTCACTCCTATTTTACCAATTTTCTCATAAACAAAAAAAGAAATGTCCTGTACATACACACGTACATACATACATACATACAAAAATATCCTGTTGATATATATATATCTGCCACATAAGTGTGAATGTTTCATGAAATTGCACTTATATGCATGTGTTAAGTGATAAGTGATAAAAAAACTTAGTTCAATTTTTTAAAAATACGTTTCACTATCCAATTACCACCACCACTACCTCCATCTCCACTGCCATTACTACCACCACCACCACCACCACCATCATCATCATCACCATCATCATCTCTCTTTCCCTCACCTTTTTTTCTCTTCCTCATCTCTCTGTGCATTTTTTTAACCTCACCATCAGAACATCACCCCTCTGCTAAAATTATATTTTTAATTCTCCTCTGCTATCTTCAACTAACTTTTTTAACCACGTAATAAATATTACGTTCCCCCTACCTCACATCATGAACACTTCTCTTTCTCTCTTTTTTCTCCCTCTTTCTGTCTCACTCTTCACCTTACTCTCTTTTCTCTCTCCTTTTTTACTTTCTCCTCTTTCCCTTCAATTAATCATGTGAAAGCATTACAATTATATTCCCTCTAACTTACATCATGGCTGCTTCTCTCTCCCTCTTTTTCTCCCTCCCTCTATTTCTCCTTTTCTCCTTTTCTTTCTCCCTCATTTCTCTAATCATGTGGCACCTTGGGCAAGTGTCTTCTACTATAGCCTCAAGCCGACCAAAGTCTTGTGAATGGATTTGGTAGACATATATATGTATATGCCCTGCTCACTTAGCCAGCGGGGTGGCGTCATTTGAAGGCTAAAGCAATGCGAAGCGCATTGTGACCAGCAATGTGTAGCAACATCTGATAGCCTGGTCGGTCACGGTGATCACGGTGATATATGTATATATATGTATGTGTGTGTGTGTCTGTGTTTGTTCCCCCAACATTGCTTGACAACCGATGCTGGTGTGTTTACATCCCCATAACTTAGCGGTTCAGCAAAAGAGACCAATAGAATAAGTACTAGGCTTACAAAGAATAAATTCTGGGGTTGATTTACTCGACTAAAGGTGGTGCTCCAGCATGGCCACAGTCAAATGACTGAAACAAGTAAAAGAGTAAAAGAGTAATCCTTGTTTAGTACTGGTTCGATTCCAAAATCTAATTAGTTTGTTTTAGTCATGAGGCCAAACATCCCTGAAAGATTCCATCCAAATCCATCCAGTGGTTCTTGAGATATCTTGTCCACAGACAAACAAACACAACTGAAAACAATACCTCCACATTTGCTAAGGTGGAGGTAATAAATATAAGCATTACATTTGACAGAGTGATCTGAATGGCAAAGTGTTAAGCAGTGAGCAGTGAAGCAAAACTGATATGTCCATTATGTAGAGTCTAGATTAGTTTATAAAAGTGGACAACTGGACCAAACGGCAGCAGACTTTACTTTCTACTTCCAATCCTATCATTATCCTTTCAGAATTGACTGGAAAAAGAATGAATTGACTTACATTGTTTGTTGATTAGAAGAAAGAAAGCAATGTCTCACAATAGCTTTTCCTAATTTCTGTAGTGTTGGGTGCCAGTATGGTTGTGTGGTTTTCCAAGTTCATTTCTCAACAACATGATGCAGGTTCAATCCCACACCACCATGCATACCCAGGGCAAGTCTCTTCTGTTATAGATTTGGGTTGACCAGTTCCTGTGGGTACTAAATGGAAGCGATAGGGAAACTGGTTATGTGTGTGTATGTATAGTGTGTATGCATGTGTTTGTGCAAGTATATGTGTGGACATGTGTGTGTGTGTGTGTGTGTGTGTGGTGTGTGTGTGTGTGTGTGTGTTGTGTGTTTATAGATGATAGTGGTAGTGGCTACTAACCCAAAGATTGCAAGTTCAATTCCAGACAGTGCCTTGAATAAATAATAATAATAATAATAATATAATAATAATAATAATAATAATATAATAATAATAGGAAGAAGAAGAAGAAGAAGAAGAAGAAGAATGATAATAATAGTAATAATAATAATAAAAGAAGAAGAAGAAGAAGAAGAAGAAGATGAAAAAGAAGAAGAAGAATGATAATAATAGTAATAATAAAAATAATAATAATAATAATAATAATAATAATAATAATAAGAAGAAGAAGAAGAAGAAGAAGAAGAAGAAGAATGATAATAATAATAATAATAATAATATAATAATAATAAAATATCCTACGCAGAACACTTTCCATACAATAACCATCAGATCATCACAACAAATCACAGTACATACCCAAGGCACACAGAGCTGTGCTCGGTAGTGAAGTGAAAGCACGATATAAAAAATATACTACTGAAGAATAATAATAATAATGATAATAATAATAATAAGGATGATAACAACATCAGCAAAAATATACCTTAGGAATGAGAACCCAGGGTTGGGTTCAAAATGCTACCAGGACACCTGATGAAGGCTGGAAAGTAAATCAGTTGAAACGTTGTGGTAACAACAAACAAGATGAGGACACATATTCCTTCCAATGTGAATGATGTACAGAATTCCTCATCTCTAAAATATAGAACAATGGTACTTATTTTATCAACCCCAAAGAGAGAAAGGCTAAGTGGACCTTGGCAGAATTTGAACTCAGAACATGAAGATGGACAAAATGCTGGTGATTCTACTACATCACTCACTGCTTTATCTTTTGTTAAATATCAAGATAAGGAAACGAATGAGTATCACAGAATCTCATTTTCTCTTTCTTGACAGATCCAAGAATTTCTATAAAAGTAAGGAAAACAGAAATCAATATTAATATGAAGGCAACAAAGTCTTTGAGGCTGCTTGTAGCAGTTTAAAAACAGACGCGATCATTTATAATGACCGACCGCCTGTTTTTAGATGTGGCGCTAGGATCGACGGAAATAAATGGTTTGCAATTTCCTTTCCTGTTTTACTCAGATTCCTTCCACTGACACCTGGAACTGAGATGGAAATGAGGTATACCATTGATATAAGTTTACCAAACCCTGTAATTCTGTACTGACATATACACTTATCATCATTATTTTCATCATCATCATCACCATCACCATCATCATTACCCCCACCCCACCACCACTACCACCACAGTCATCATTATCATCATCATCATCATCATCATTACCAGCATTACCACCACCACCACCACCACATCCACCACCACACCACCACCACCACCACCACCACCAGCGTCATCATCATCATCATTACCCTCACCCCACCATTACTACCACCACCACCACCACCACCACCATCATCATCATCATTTTCATCATCACCAGCATTACAACCAACACCATCATCATCATCATCATCATCATCATCATCATCATCACCACCACCACCACCAGCATTACCACCACCACCACTACCACCATCATCATCAGCATCATCATGATTATCACTAGCTGCAGCAGCTGCAGTCGCAGTAGAGTTTCATCACTGACGTTGACATCACCATGGTTGTTATCACCATTGTCACAGTCATCATCCTCATCCTCCCCCTCCTCCTCCTCATCATCATCATCATCATTGTCATCATCATTGTTGTCACCATCATCACCATTGCCATCGTTCTAATTCTTTTCATCCTCATCGCAACCACCACCACCACCACCACACCACCACTACACTCTAACCCCACCAACCCATACACCTCCCCACCACTCCTACTGCCACAATTACCACTATTATTACCAATTACACTGCCACTACAATTTCCATCATTGTCATTATTGCTCCAGCCACCATTGTAATCATCCTCCACTCCACCTCCTCCTCCTGGCTCCTCCTTCTTCCTCATTCTTCCTCTTCTTCTTCCTCCCCTTCTTCTTCTTCTTCTTCTTCTTCCTATCTTCCTTTCCTCTTATTCCTGCTCCTCTTCTTCCACTTCTTCCTTTCCCCTTCTTCTTCCTCTTCCTCTCCTCTTCTTTTTCCTTTCCTTTTCTTCCTCTTCCTTTCTTCTTTTTCCTTTCTTTTTCTTCCTCTTCTCCTCCACTTCTTCCTTTCCCCTTCTTCTTCCTCTTCCTCTCCTCTTCTTTTTCCTTTCCTTTTCTTCCTCTTCCTTTCTTCTTTTTCCTTTCTTTTTCTTCCTCTTCTCCTCCACTTCTTCCTTTCCTCTTATTTCTCCTCCTCTTCTTCCTCATTTTTCTCTCTTCCTCCACTTCTTCCTCCCCTCCTCCTCTTCTTCCACCTACTCTTTCTCTTAGTCAGTAGCATCATTATCATCATCATTATGCTCATCATTATCATCATCACTGTCATCATCAGCAGCAGCAGTGGCAGACCATCACCATCACTGCCACCTTTGTCATCATTGTCATTGTCGTCATCATCATCATCACCACCACCATTACTGCCAACACCACCATCATCATTACCATCGCCCTCACAACCACCACCACTACCATATTGCAACCATCATCATCTTCATCATCATCATCATCATCACCTTCTTCATCATCACCACCACTAGCACAACCATTACCACCAAAACCATGCTTGCCATCATTATCGACCTCCCAACCACCAACACCGCTACCACTGCCACCACCACCACCACCACCACCTCTACATCGCCATTACCATTATCATCATCATCATCATTACCCCCACCCCCACCACCACTACCACCATCAGCATCATAATCATCATAATCACCATCATCATCATTATCACCCTCGCTATCCTCTCAAGCACAAAACCTCCACATCTACACACACACGCCCACACCACCATCACCATCTTATGTTCAATGTCTCCTTTTATTTCGCTTCCACTCCTGCAAATTAGTATGGATGAAGAACAACAATAAAAATAGACACAGACAAAACTACAAAAGTACAAAAATACCAAAAAAAAAAAAGGAAAAAGAAAAGAAAGAAACTAACTGCTCTGATGTCAGTAAATTGTGAAATAGTCTAAAATTTCACTTGCAGGATTCAGTTTGAGTGAAAAATTCTGCAGACAAAATTACATGCTGTTCCGTTCTTTTTTTGTCTTCTTTGGACATCTTATTCTGTAAGTATGTGAAAGTTCTAAAGAAGTTTTGTTTATTAAGACTGCCTGGATTCCTAATCAAGTATCGGTAAGTTTGGCATTATTGATGCAAGAATTGTAGAGTAGACGTAAATCTCACAGTCATTGGAACAAAGTCTGTGACATAAATTCAGTTTCCCTTGTTGCTGTGCTTCATTTTCGTTCTCGCATTCTTCATTATCTTTGTGATGTTTTCAAAGGCATGGCTGTGTGTTTGAAAATCTCACTTTGCCACTACATTGCTTCAGGTTCAATCTCACTGTGTGGCGTCTTGGGTGAATATTTTTCATCATAACATCGTTACATACATATATATGTATGTGTGTCATTGTTCAGTTTTATTTCAAGATTTCTTGCCAATAGAGAAAGAATTGTTTTCTAAACAAGATCCATTGGAATTTCAACATCAACAACAGGGTATTTTTGTAAGTTCTCTTTTACTCTTTTACTTGTTTCAGTCATTTGACTGCGACCATGCTGGAGCACTGCCTTTAGTTGAGCAAATCGACCCCAGGACTTATTCTTTGTAAGCCTAGTACTTATTCCATCAGTCTCTTTCGTCGAACCACTAAGTTACAGGGATGCAAACACACCAGCATCAGTTGTCAAGCGATGTTGGGGGAGACAAACACAGACACACAAACATATACACGCACATATATATATATATATAGCATATATATACGACGGGTTTCTTTCAGTTTCTGTCTGCCAAATCGATACTAAAGGGTTAAGCATCCATCTTTCTATGAGACAGATTTTCTCATCTGATGCCCTTCCTGTTGCCAATCCTCACATATTTCCTAGGGATGTAAAATTTGACCCATGACCAGACATGTTTTCCATGGTAGACTGGAAATGAACAACATTGCTTGAACAACAGTAATGCTTACTCACAACAATCACGTGATCTCATCATAAGCATACACGCAAAAACACATGCACACAAACATACACAGAAGCATACACACACACACACACACACACACAAACACACATATTAGATAGATAGATAGATAGATAGATAGATAGATAGATGGATGGATGGATGGAGAGACAGATAGCTAGACAGACAGACAGACAGATAGACAGATAGACAGAGACAAATATATATATATATATATAGATACATATATATATCATCATCATCATCATCGTTTAGCGTCCGTTTTCCATTCTAGCATGGGTTGGACGGGTCAACTGGGGTCTGTGAAGCTGGAAGGCTTCGTCAGGCCCAGTCAGATCTGGCAGTGTTTCTACGGCTGGATGCCCTTCCTAACGCCAACAACTCCACGAGTGTAGTGGGTGTTTTTTACATGCCACCTGCACAGGTGCCAGACAGAGCTGGCGAACGGCCACGAACGGATGGTGCTTTTACGTGTCACCGGCACGGGGCCAGGCGATGCTGGCAACGGACATGAACGGATGGTGCTTTTATGTGCCACCGACACGGGGCCAGGCGATGCTGAAAACGGACACGAATGGATGATGCTTTTACGTGCCACCGACACGGGGCCAGACAGAGCTGGCAACCGGCCACGAACGGACGGTGCTTTTACGTGTCACCGGCATGGGGGCCAGCCGAGGCTGGCAACGGACGCGAATGGATGGTGCTTTTACGTGCCACCGACACGGTTGCCAGACAGAGCTGGCAAACGGCCATGAGCGGACGGTGCTTTTACGTGTCACCGGCACGGGGGCCAGACAGAGCTGGCAAACGGCCATGAACGGATGGTGCTTTTACGTGCCACCGACACGGGGCCAGGCAGAGCTGGCAAATGGCCATGAGCGAATGGTGCTTTTACGTATCACCGGCACAGGTGCCAGACGAGGCTGACAGCGGACACGAACAGATGGGTCACTTAACCCCTGCTTTCTGATATATGATTTGATTTTGATTGTTCTCACTGGTCTTGCCGGGTCTTCTCACGCACAGCATACTTCCATAGGTCTCGGTCTCTGGTCATTCCTTGGTGAGACCTAGAGTTCGAAGGTCGTGCTTCACCACCTCGACCCAGGTTTTCCTGGGTCTACCTCTTCCACAGGTCCCCTCAACTGCCAGGGTGTGGCACTTTTTCACACACCTATCTTCATCCATTCTCACCACATGACCATACCAGCGCAATCGTCTCTCTTGCACACAACATCTGATTCCTCTTAGGTCCAACTTTTCTCTCAAGGTACTTACACTCTGTCGACTATGAACACTGACATTACACATCCAACGGAGCATACTAGCTTCATTTCTCGCGAGCTTACGCATAGACAGATAGATAGATAGATAGATAGATAGATAGATAGATAGATAGATAGATAGATAGATAGATAGATAGATAGACAGATAGATTGATTGATTGAGAGAGAGAGAAAGAGAGAGAGAGAGAAATAGAGAGAAAAAGTGATACAGACAGACGGGCGGACAGACATACTGGCAGATAGACAGACAGATCACTTTTGTCATCCTCAAATGGATGGATGAATAGAGATGTAAGTAAATATGAAATAATTGACTGTGCAGACAGGTAGACAGGTATGCTGATGGATGGGAAGATGCTGAGATAGACAGGCAGACAGATACAATCAAGATTCCAACAATGGAGTAATAAGTTAAAAACGAAATCTTTCAGCAGTCACTGTCAAAGTACATATGCCAAGTACATACTTCAGTGTCTGAAATAAAGTACACACTGGTTAATATATTTACTTCTTAATTGCCCACAGGGGGCTAAACATAGAAAGGACAGATAGGGACAGATAAAGGGATTAAGTTGATTACATCGACTCAAGGGCATAACTGGTACTTTTTTAATCGACCCCGAAAGGATGAAAGGCAAAGTCGACCTCTGCAGAATTTGAACTCAGAACGTAACAGCAGATGAAATAAGCACGGACGAAATACTGCTAAGCATTTCGTCCAGTGGGCTAACAATTCTTTTCTACTCTAGGCACAAGACCTGAAATTTTATGGGAGGGGGCCAGTCGATTAGATCAACCTCAGTACACAACTGCTACTTAATTTATCGACCCCGAGAGGATGAAAGGCAAAATTGACCTGGGCAGAATGGATGAAATACCTATTTGTTTACTACCCACAAGGGGCTAAACACAGAGGGGAGAAACAAGGACAGACAAATGGATTAAGTTGATTATATCGACCCCAGTGCGTAACTAGTACCTATTTAATCGACCCCGAAAGGATAAAAGGCAAAGTCGACTTTGGCGGAATTTGAACTCAGAACGTAGTGGCAGACGAAATACCGCTAAGCATTTCGCCTAGCGTGCTAACAATTCTGCCAGCTCACCACCTTGATTATAGTAATAATGATAATAATGATAATAATAATAATAATAATAATAATAATAATAATAATAATAATAATGATAATAATAATAATAAGAAGAAGAATGATAATAATAATAAAATGGTATCAAATTTTGGTGCAGAGCCAGCAGATTTTGAGGGGAGAGGGGAGTCAATTAGATAGCCCCCAGTACTTGTCTGGTTCTTATTCTATTAACTCTGAAAGGATGAAAGACAAAGTCAAACTTGAAAGGATTTGAACTCAGATGTAAAGATAGATGAGTTAACACCAACAATTTTGCCTGGTATGTTAGCAATTCTGTTAGCTTATCACCTTAATAATAACAACAACAATCCTTTCTGCTGTAAGCACAAGGCTTGGAATTTGCTGCGAGTGTGCTAGTCCATTACAGCATACTCAATACTCAAATGGCACTAATTTTAATGACCCTGAAGGGATGAAAGGCAAAGGTGACCTCAGTGGAATTTGAACTCAGAATGTAAAGACAATGAAATACCGTTTAATATTTTGTCTTTTGTGTTAACAATTCCACCAGTTTGCCACCTTAATAGATACAAAATGGTTTCAAATTTGGCACAAGGCTCGAAATTTTAAGGGAAGGATGTAAATTGATAACATCAATCTCAGCACTTGGCTGATATTTGTTTTATTAACAATGGAAAAGTGAAAGGTAAAGTTGAACCTGGCAGAAGGCGGCGAGCTGGCAGAAATGTTAGCACACTGGGTGAAATGCTTAGCGGTATTTCATCTGCCGCTACGTTCTGAGTTCAAATTCCGCCGAGGTCAACTTTGCCTTTCATCCTTTCGGGGTCAATAAATTAAGTACCAGTTATGCACTGGGGTCGATATAATCGACTTAATCCGTTTATCTGTCCTTGTTTGTCCTCTCTATGTTTAGCTCCTTGTAGGTAGTAAAGAAATAGGTATTTCGTCTGCCGCTACGTTGTGAGTTCAAATTCCAGCAAGGTTCACTTTGCCTTTCATCCTTTCGGGGTCGATTAAATAAGTACTAGTTACGCACTGGGGTTTATATAATCGACTTAATCCATTTGTCTGTCCTTGTTTGTCCCCTCTGTGTGTAGCCCCTTGTGGGCAGTAAAGAAATACGAATTTCAGCTCAAAACATAAAGGCCAGACGAAATGCTGCTAAGCATTTTGTTTGATGGACAGTCTGGTGATTGAATAATGACAGGATGCTCAAAATGACTTGAGAATTTGGAACTGACTTTGTAAAGTATAAAAACAGAGGTGTAGGAGTGGCTGTGTGGTAAGTAGCTTGCTCACCAACCACATGGTTCCGGGTTCAATCCCACTGCATGGCACCGTGGGCAAGTGTCAAAGACCCAGGAGCGGTCTCAGGCAAGTTGGTATCAAAACATTCTGAACTACATCTCATTAAAACCTTTAAAATTAATTGAAGTTGACAGTACCTTGTATTAATAACATTGTCACTATATTTCTGTCAAATACACTGTTTTCAAATGATTTTGAAGATAATGAATAATTTAGTAAAATAATTTTGTCATTATTAAGCTTGCATTTGAAACAGAAATTATCATGAAATTTTAATGTGAAATTTCAGTTTTGATCCCTTTCATCACAATCACCATCATCATCATCATCATCATCATCGTTTAACGTCCGCTTTCCATGCTAGCATGGGTTAGACGATTTGACTGAGGTCTAGCGAACCAGATGGCTGCACCAGACTCCAATATGATCTGGCAGAGTTTCTACAGCTGGATGCCCTTCCTAACGCCAACACCGCCGCAAATGTAGTGGGTACTTTTACGTGTCACCAACCAGAGGGCTAGTCAGGCAGCACTGGCAACAGCCATGCTCAAATGGTGCTTTTTATGTTCCACCTGCACAGGAGCCAGTCCAGTGGCACTGGTAATGACCTCGCTCGAATGTTTTTTCACATGCCACCAGCACTAATGATCATGCTTGAATGGTGCTTTTTATGTGCCACCAGCATGGAAGCCAGCTTGTTGCTCTGGCAATGATCACACTTGTATGGTACTCTTAGTGCTCCACTAGCACGGGTGCCACTCATCGAATTTGATTTTGATTTTACTTGCCTCAACAGGTCTTTGCAAACAGAGTTTAGTGTTCAATGAAGGAAAGGTACACATAAGTGGGCTGGTTACACCCCTGGCATAGGCCACGAGGTTATGGTCTCACTTGGACTTGCCGAATTTGTATCATGAAACCAAAGGCGGTCCTGGATGGGTTGACATTAAAAAAAATTAACTGGTTGATATGATTTTGCTTAAGAACACAATCCAATCTCAGGTGTACAGACAGGCTGTCATTCACTCACTCTTCTTTTGGCACTGCTACTACAATGTCCTCTGTTCTGAGAAGCTAGCTGTTGACTTATTCATCTCTCCACTTTTTGTTCTCCGCACTACTACAACCATCACCTCTACTTGGCTTTACATTAACCACTGCATCAAGGCTTTTCTCTCCAAATAGTTAACTCTACAATTCCATTCTTTCAAGTTTTCTTTTTCTTTTTTCTTCCTGCTACCATCATCTTGGAGCAGTTGATATTCAACAGAATTAGACAGCAAGCTGGCAGAATCATTAGCATTTTGGACAAGATACTTAGTTGCATTTCATCTGTCTTTGCATTATGAGTTGCTGAAGTAGCCATGTTGGGAGGCTGAAGCCAGGACCATGTGGTTGCGAAGCAAGCTTCTTACCACACAGCCTTCCCTGTGCCTCTCCACACCTGTGCCTCCCCTTGCCTGTGCCTCCCCACACCTGTGCATCCCAACACCTGTGCCTCCTGACAGGTTTGTTTCATTTTATGCCTGCCAAATCCCCACACAAGGTTTTGATCAGCCCTGGGCTATAGTAGAAGACAATACCCTAAGGTGCCACAGAACAGGACTGAACCCAAAAACCATGCCACCAGAAAGCAAACATCTTACCACAGAGCTATATCTGTACCTAATTCAATTAAAATTGAATGATTTAATTACAAATATATTAATGAGAAAAACATATTTTAATCGACCTGTCAGCCAGTCCTTTGTTACAGGTCTGCTTCACCTTGAGTAATGAAGCAGGTGTTTTCAAAGGTTCATGGCTATTTTTGGTTTGCATTATAATACTCCCAGCATTAAAGATATTAACTATTGTTTCCTTATCAGGTTGGCATCTTGGGCTTATTTGTGCAACAAGCAAATTCTATTTTTCAACATCATCCAATTTTCAAATTTGTATATTTACTTAGAAGATGTGGCAGTGTGGTAAGAGGTTTGCTTTGCCACCGCATTGTTCCAGGTTCAATCCCCACTGCAAGGCACTTTAGGCAAGTGTCTTCTATTATATATTTCTTTATGAACCACAAGGGGCTAAACACAGAGGGGACAAACAAGGACAGACAAACGGATTAAGTCGATTACATCGACCCCAGTGCATAACTGGTACTTAATTTATCGACCCCGAAAGGATGAAAGGCAAAGTCGATTTCGGCGGAATTTCAACTCAGAACGTAGCGACAGGCGAAATAGCGTGAAGCACTTCGCCCGGCGTGCTAACGTCTCTGCCAGCTTGAAACCCAAGGACAACTAAAGCCTTGTGAGTGGATCTGGTAGACAGAAATGGAAAGAAACCTGTATATGTATGTATGCATGAATGCATGTATGTATGTATTTACATATGTATGTATGTATGCATGCATATATATATGTCATTGTTCAGTTTTATTTCAAGATTTCTTGCCAATAGAGAAAGGAGTTATTTTTTCAGAGAGATAAGCTAACAGAAGCCCCTTTATTCTGTCTTACCATAGAGGCTGTGTATAAACTAACAGCGAATGCCACATGAAGTTAAATTGGTATGGAATTTCTGAGAGATACATATAGCTTTCGCTAGTGGAAGCAAGACTCTTACTTAAAGGTTGACTCTTTGGGACAAATCATATGTGATTGTTTAAAAAATGTCCAGAACAACAATGCTAAAACGTATTTGGAACAATGGACAACAGTCGAAATATCATAATGGATGGGTAAATAAGCATCTTTAAAGTGAAACAAAGCATTCGTAGGTAAACAAAGGTATCATCAAATAGAAGAGAAGGAAGAGACCATCACCTTTCAAGTAACTCAGAATAGGTAAAGGTAAGCTTGCCAGTTTAATGTAGTTTAAATATGGAGTTTAAGATTGTTTGGTATTGGATATTCATCGCGTACAGTGTTCCTAGTCAATTTAATCACTGTGACAGGTGGACAGTCGAAATAAATAGACAAAATCCTTTCACTTCGATAAAATAATCGAAAAAATATGGAAGAACCTACATACAAAAAATCTATGTCCATTTAAGTCCATTTATGCAGGAGCTCTGGGCAAAATGTTTAGTGCATGACCATCCTTGGAACATAGGTAATGTGTATGTAAAGTCTGGTGAAAATCGGTTGAGAATTGTGAATATGTATGTGTTCAGTATTCTTAGTCAATTTAATCACTGTCATTGGTGGACAGTGGAAATAAATAGACAAAATCCGTTCACTTTTATAAAAAGATTAAAAATGTATGGAAGACCCTACAGATTATAAAACAGTTGATTAATGCAAATGAATAGGAATCATCTATTGTTGATTTCTCATTGCACTAGTGGCCACAATATTGATTTTTAAAAGATCTATGTAGCCTATGTTCAGGTCTGGGATATGAAGCACTGTGTATAAAATTTTAAAGAAATCGAATGAAAGATGTAGAAGTTATTGAGGTACATTAAATTTTTTACACACACACACACAAAGAAAACTTCAATCTTATAGATATTATATATATATCATCATCATCATCATCATCGTTTAGCGTCCGTTTTCCATGCTAGCATGGGTTGGACGGTTCTACTGGGGTCTGTGAAGCCAGAAGGCTTCATCAGGCCCAGTCAAATCTGGCAGTGTTTCTACGGCTGGATGCCCTTCCTAACGCCAACCACTCCGTGAGTGTAGTGGGTGCTTTTTACGTGCCACCCGCACTGGTGTCAGGCAGAGCTGGCAAACGGCCACAAACGGATGGTGCTTTTTATGTGCCACCAGCACGAGGGCCTGGCGAGGCTGGCAACGGACACGAAACGGGGCGGTGCTGGCAACGGTCGCGAAACGGAAGGTTCTCTTACATGCCACCGGCACTGGTAACACATCTGCAATTTCCATTGATCGATTTCGATTCTATATATATATCCATGATGGGCTTCTTTCAGTTTCCATCTACCAAATCCACTCACAAAGCTTTGGTCAGCCTCAGACTACAGTAGAAGGTATTTGCCCAAGGTGCCACACAGTGGGCCTGAACCTGAAATTATGTGATTAACAAGCAAACTTCTTACCACACTGCCACTCCTGCACCTATGTATGTTTCTACATATGTATGTGTGCTTCATTGTATGCATGCGTGCATCTACATATTTCTTATTTCTTTATTGCCCACAAGGGGCTAAACACAGAGGGGACAAACAAGGACAGACAAAGGGATTAAGTCGATTAGATCGAGCCCAGTGCATAACTGGTACCTATTCAATCAACCCAAAAGGATGAAAGGCAAAGTCGACCTTGGCAGAATTTGAACTCAGAATGTAACAGCAGACTAATTACCTATTTCTTTACTACCCACAAGGGGCTAAATACAGAGAGGACAAACAAGAACAGACAAATGGATTAAGTCGATTATATGGACCCCAGTGCGTAACTGGTACCTATTTAATCGACCTCAAATGGATGAAAGGCAAAGTCGACCTTGGCAGAATTTGAACTCAGAATGTAACAGCAGACGAAATACCACAAAGCATTTCATCCGGCGTGCTAACATTTCTGCCAGCTCGCCACATCTATATATTTCTTTCAGTGTGTGTATATTTGTTTGTGCATGTGTGACGAAGATGCTGATGATCATGATAATGATGATCATGATAATGATGATCATGATAATGATGATCATGATGATGATCATGAATAAACATTGTTTATTTGTTTGTTTTCTTTAATGCATAAATACTGCTAATTAACTTTTTGATCACACTCTGTATTAAATATCAATGCTAATGTTCTTAACCATGTTAAGACAGAAAGCTGGCTGAATCGTGTACCCTTAACGTAGTTCTCGGGGATATTCAGCGTGACACAGAGAGTGACAAGGCCAGCCCCTTGAAATACAGGTACAATAGAAACAGGAAGAAAGAGTGAGAGAAAGTTGTGGCGAAAGAGTACAGCAGGGATCACCACCATCCCCTGCCGGAGCATCGTGGAGCTTTAGGTGTTTTCGCTCAATAAACACTCATAACGCCCAGTCTGGGAATCGAAACTGCGGTCCTATGACCGCGACTCCGCTGCCCTGACCACTGGGCCATTGCGCCTCCACGGCAGAATCGTTAGCACACCAGGCAAAACGCTTGGCAGCATTTTGTCTGCCTTTACATTGTGAGTTCATATTCCACCAAGGCCGACTTTGCTTTCCATCCCTTCAGGATCAACTAAATAAATACCTATTTCTTTACTACCCACAAGGGACTACACGCAGAGGGGACATACAAGGACAGACAGAGATATTAAGTCGATTATATCGACCCCAGTGCATAACTGGTACTTATTTAATCAACCCTGAAAGGATGAAAGGCAAAGTCGACCTCGGTGTAATTTGAACTCAGAACGATGCGGCAGACAAAATACCGCTAAGCATTTCACCAGGCGCGCTAACGTTTCTGCCAGCTCACCACCTTCAACTAAATAAATACCACTTGAGTACTGGGGTCGATGTAATCAACTTATCTCCCTTCCCTCAAAATTGCTGGCCTTGTGCCAATATTTGAAACTTATATTGGCTTCAAATTTTGGTGCAAATCCAGTAATTTTGGTGAGGGAGTAAGTCAATTACATCGACCCAATGCGTAACTGGTACTTATTTTATCAACCCCAAAAGTTTGAAAAGCAAAGTCAACCTCAGCAGGATTTCAACTCAGAACTTAGACACGGACGAAATGCCGCTAAGCATTTTGCCCAGCATGCTAACGATCCTACCAGCTCACCTCTTTAATTTGAAAGTAATATTATTAATCATGCTAATGTATCAAATATGTTAATATTAAACTGTCTCTTTCATTAAATATACTCAAGCCTAATACTAACTTAGCTATTGTATGAACTAATGTTAACCAATCTTACCAACCCACTAATCATCTACCCAACTAACGAACCAACCAATTACTCATGTTATCATGAAATAGGAATGGTATTCTGTTTCCCAACAGAATATACTAAGATGATAAATTACTAGCTTCATTTTTTCGTGTTTTCTTTCCTTATTTTTTTTTTCGCTTGTATCTTTTCTTGTTTGCTTTTCTTTTTTAGTCTTTTAGTTTTTTTATTTCTCCTTTGCTTAATTTCTTGCTGCAATAACGATCTAGAATCTAAGCTGGAATGTTATGAGGTATCTACCTATGCTGCATCCTCATCATCCTTCACCTCTTCCTCATCATATTCATCATCATCATCAGCAGCAGCAGTAGTTGCAACAGCAGCATCAGCAGCAGCGGCAGTGGCAGCAGTGACAGAAATGGTAGCAGCAGCAGCAGCAGCAGCGACAGAAATGGCAGCAGTGGGAGCAGCGGCAGGAGCAGCAGCAGCGGAAGCAGAAATAGTAGCTGCAGCAGCAACAGCAGCAGCAGTGGCAGCAGCAGCAGCAGCAGCAGTCGTGGCAGCAGCAGCAATGGAAGCGACAGCAGCAGAAGCGGCGGCAGCACTAACAGTGGCAGCAGCGGCAGCAGCAGTGGCAGCAGCAGCAGCATGATTATCGTAATCTTCCTTGTCGTCATTTCGTCATAATAATCGTCATTCTTTGTCATTGCTGTTGTCATTGTTACCATCATCGTCAGCACCATTGTTGTTATCATCATCATCATTATCACCCTCATCATCGTCGTCATCGTCATCATCATCATCATCATCAATATCATTGTCAGTGTCACTGAAGCTATCATCATCATTGATATCATCATCATCATCATCACATCATCATCATCATCGGCTCTTCCTCCTCTTACACATTGTCATAATCATCAATTATCATCAGCAGCATTATCCTCCTCCTCATCATCAGCATCAGCATCATCTGCACCATCGTTGTCGTCATCTTCAACATTAACATCATCGTCATCATGGCAGTCATTGTCATCATCATCATCATCATCATCACTAACATCCTCCTCCACTTCCTCCGCCTACTCTTCATCATCACCATCATCATCATTATCATCAACATCATCATCATCATCATCATCATCATCAACATCCTCCCCTTCTTCTTCCTCCTCCTACTCTTCATCATCATCATCAACATCCTCATCATTATCATTAATATCATCATCATCATCAATATCATCATCATCATCACCAGCATCATCATCATCATCATCATCATCATCAACATCCTCCATTCTTCTTCCTCCTCCTACTCTTCATCATCATCAACATCATCAACATCTTCTTCCTCCTCCTGCTCTTTATCATCATCATCATCATCATCATCATCATCATCATCATTATCATCAACCTCCTCATCATCATCATTATCATCAACATCCTCATCCTCATCATCATCATCACCATCATCATTAGCAGCAACAGCAACAACCTCTAAGCAATTACAATTCTCTCAATGAAGATGTTTTGCATCTAATTTTCTTGGCTTGCAAAGGAAGCTGGTTTAATCGTTGGAGGTGGGGGTGGGGGTGGGGGTAAGCAATTTTTTTTTTCACACTTGGCTGCCTAATTCTCCTGCTGCCCACTTAACCATGAAGGAACAGAGCATGACTTTAATGAAAACAATAGCAGAAGGAATTACTTAGGGACGCTTCCCTTACGGAACACAACAGTTAAGTAAACACTAACATAATGTTAGTGACCCAAAACAAAAAAAAATATTCAATTAACTTTGCAATTAGAAGACATAATAAGAGGTTTAATTAGTAACAGTGACTAATATTAATTAAACCCAAGGCGGCAAGCAGGCTAAATCGTTAGAACAGTGGGAAAATGCTTTACCATATTCTTTCCAGCTCTTAACATTCTCAATTCATCATCATCAGCTCCTCCTCCTCCTCCTCTTCCTTTTTTCTTCTTCTTCTTCGTTGTCTTCTTCTTCTTCTTTTTCTTCTTCTTCTTCATTGTCTTCTTCTTCTTCATTGTCTTCTTCTTCTCCTCCTCCTTCTTCTTTTTCTTCTTCTTCTTCTTCATTGCCTTCTTCTTCTTCATTGTCTTCTTCTTCTTCTCCTCCTCCTTCTTCTTTTTCATTGTCTTCTTCTTCTTCTCCTCCTCCTTCTTCTTTTCCTTCTTCTTCTTCATTGTCTTCTTCTTCTTCTCCTCCTTCTTCTTCTTTTTCTTCTTCTTCTTCATTGTCTTCTTCTTCTTCTCCTCCTCCTTCTTCTTTTTCTTCTTCTTCTTCTTCGTTGTCTTCTTCTTCTTCGTTGTCTTCTTCTTCTTCATTGTCTTCTTCTTCTTCTCCTTCTCCTTCTTCTTCTTCTTTTCCTTCTCCTCCTCCTTCTTCTTCTTCTTCTTCTTCTTCTTCTTTCCTCCTCTCTTCCTCCTCCCCCTCTCCTCTTTGTTCTCCTATTCCACCCCCTCTTCTTTCTTGTTTTCTTCCTAGTCCTCTTTCTCCTAATCCCCTATTCCTCCAGTTCTTCTTTCTCCTCTTCCTTTTCCTCCCCTTATCCTCCACCTCCTACACTTTCTCCTACTCCACCACTTCTCTGCCTCCTCTTCTCCTTCCTCCTCCGCTTCCTCCTACTACTTGTCTTCTCATTCTCCTCTTTCACTTCCTCCTCCGCTTCCTCCCCTTCCTCCTCTACTTCTTCCTTCTCCCCTCCTCCTCCTCATTATCACCCTCATCATCATCATCACCACATTTGTCATTCTTCCACACCCTCCTACACCATCATCATCATTACAAGCCGACTTTGCCTTTCATTCCTACAAGGTTAATAAAATAAAGTACCAGTTAAATACTGGGGACCAACAGCATCAGCTTATCCCTTTCCCTCCAAATTATTGATCTTTTGTTTACTTTAGAAACAATATTAATTAAATGCAGTCAAGGCAATGGGTAGATAACTCTGAAATCTTTCATCTACTTGTTTCAGTTACTGAACTGTGGCCATGCTGGGGCACCACTTTGGCAGGTTTATTCTTTTGTTCTTTTACATGTATCAGTCATTTGACTGCGGCCATTCTGGAACACTGACTTAAAGGGTTTCAGCGGGAGGAATCGACCCTCAGGTCCTTTTCTTTGAAAGCCTAGTACTTATTCTATCAGTCTCATTTGCTGAACTGCTAGGTTACAGGGACATAAAAACAACCAGCATCGGCTGTCAAACAATGGCAAGGATACAAACACAGACACAGACATAAAAATACATACATATATACATACATACATACATACATATATATATATATATATATATAATATTAATTAGAGACAAAACCACTATTTTGCAAATCAAACAAAGAAAGACTTAATCCAATATATAAAAAAATTTAATATAAATTAAATAAAATTAAATTCGCCACTACAAATGAATGTCCTTAGAAGAGACACGAAGCAATTGTAGTGGCGAATTTAATTTTATTAAATTTATATTAAATTTTTTTATGTATTGGATTAAGTCTTTCTTTGTTTGATTTGCAAAATAGTGGTTTTGTCTCTAATTAATATTATATAATATTTTACTATAAAATTGGATTCAATCCTAAATCTGATTTTTCCCTGTAAATTTGGATTTATTCCCTAATATTTATTATATATATATATATATATATATATATGAAAACACAAGTCAGGATAGAAAATGCTAAAATAATTTTATAAAGAACATTTCAGTACTGGTTTCAGTCATTGAGACCTTTTCAACTGTAACAATTAAATAATCAAATTTAGAAAAATTAAAAGAAAAGTTTATTTAAAAGAATATTTGTATAGTGTTCAAATACAAGAGACATTTTCCTTGTTTCTGCCTTTCTCTGTCTCTCTTGTTTACTCTTGTACCTTTGAGGTCATTGTATATATACACACACACACACATTCAATTAGATGTTAAAATAGCCTCATTAAGAGATACTAAAATCCATTGCCTCATACTTTTTGTGAGCAATAATATTCATAAAGCAATAGTTCTAAATATTAATCTTCATTTATAAGTATTCAAAAGAAAATTCAGGGAAAGTAGATAAAGCATTAATATAGTTTATTATCTGCAAAAATCCAACAGATTTTCTTACAAATGCAAGAGAACATGGATTTTTGTACATGATAAATTATATTAATGCTATATCTCCATTTCCTAAATTTTTTCTTTGAATATCTATAAACCTATATACATACATATAATTATGCACCAACCTAGTATATATATATATATATATATATATATATTAGGTTGGTGCATAATTATTGCGGCTTTTTTTCAATAAATTTTGTTCAACAAAAGCAATAACAACATTTAACAAAAACATCTTTAATTGAGTATTCCAGAGTATATTCACCATCTACTTCAATTACTGCTTCCCATTTCTTTGGCAGCAAGTCAGAATATATATATATATATATATATATATATATATAGAGAGAGAGAGAGAGAGAGAGAGAGAGAAGAGACAGACAGAGAGAGAGACAGAGAAAACTTACTTGGAAAAGGATGCGTGGCGTTCGATTATATAATAATATAGATAATATATAAATATATTCATATATACATACATATATGCAGACACGTACATATATATGCATATATACATGCATATATGGGTACAAGACATCAAAAAAAAAACGTTGAACACAATGAGAAACGAAAACATAAAAACAAAAACATAGAAAACAAAATTTCTTTTCAAACAATGAAAAAACAAACAGAGAAACAAGACATGCAACATAAAGAATTGTGGTCAAGTGGTAGGTTTGTCTGAAGCAAAGCGACACAGACACACACACACATGGAAACATCCATATATATATATATTATTTATGGATTAATAAAGTTACCAATGGTTTCATGCAGAGAGGATGTCTACAATTATTTAAGGACACCACTTAAAATTGCTGATAATCACCTCCTCTATTTTGGTGCTACCATTGTTTGCTTTGTTAATCCACAAATAAAGAATTTTTATCCATCAAATGCAATGTTAAGCATTCATTCTCTCTGTTAGGGCATGGGTGTTCTGCCCTGAGCGACAAACCCAAAAATGCCAGGAGGGGTCTGCTGTAGGCAATATGGGTTTTTTTGTGTGGGATCAATCTAATCGACTGCCCCCTCCCCCCAAAATTTCGAGCTTTGTGCATAGAATAGAAAAGAATATTAACATTAATTTTAATTTACTTTCTTGACATTATTATTAAAATCCAGTGTGTTGACAGCAATGAGATAAACAGAAGAATTGCATTAAGAGAAAATCTATTTCTTCAAATCTCATTTAGAAAAAAATAAGTCTATCAATGAAAAGAATGAACAAATTGAAATTGCGAAATGCTTTGAAGTTTCCAATAGTAACAAGGCATGGATTTAAATGCCAGACTCTTTAAAAAATGTGAGAGAAACAAAAGAAAAAGATAGAGAAGAAGGAAGAGAGAGCTTTCAAAGTTTGGTGTTGTGAAAGAATGGTACAAATTAGCAGGACAGTATAAAATGATAGATGTGATTAAGATAATGATGATGATGATGATGATGATGAGCATCATCATCATCATCATCATCATCATCATCATCACCTTAATCACAATTATCATCATCGTCATCGTTATTATCACTGCCGTCACAACTCTCCACCTCATGATGATGATGATTACGATGATGATGATGATGATTACCACCACCACCACCACCACCACCACACTCCTTCTTTTCTTCCTCCTCCTCATCGTCTTCATTATTACCACTCCCACCACCCCCACCACCATCATCACCACTACTGGTTGAAAATAATGATGTTTCTGCCAATTAGCAAACTATAAACACAAAAAACCTTGTGGCCGCCCACTTTTGCATCTTCTAGAAGAACAGCCAAACAAAATCTCCCTTGCTATGACAAACTCACATATTCAAAGGGTTAAAAAAGGGAATGTATAAAAAGCTTGGGATAGTCTATATAATAAATAATATATATATATAGAGAGAGAGAGAGAGAGTGAGAGAGAATTGGTGCCTAAACATCAAAGAAAAATGCACAGTAATTAAGCAGCTAGTTAATAACAAGTCATTAAATGCTGACAAGTAATGGCATGGCAACAAGTCCAGGTGGGACTGACTTGTATTTATTTATGCAATTAGCTAAAATGATCTTTAAAAGAAATATATTTAGGAGAAAAGCAGAAAGGCCTAAACTTCACATATAGTTCATGCATTAGTTATGCTCAACAGCTGTTTCGATAAGGTAAGCACCAACAAATGTATACCTAGATAATTGTAATGCATTATTAGTTTATGTAAATTAACTTAAATCTAATTAGATAAAAAAAAGGGTTCACCATCATCATCAGGAATGTTGTGGAATGTCAGGTGGAAAACCATTTCTACTTTGAAACAAAGCGAAGACCATGGACAGCAACAAGAAGAACACAGAATAGACAGTAAGAGTGAGAGAAAGTTGTGGTGAAAGAGTACAGCAGGGATCACCACCATCCCCTGCCGGAGCCTCGTGGAGCTTTTAGGTGTTTTTGCTCAATAAACACTCACAACGCCCTGTCTGGGAATCAAAACGACGATCCTATGACTGTGAGTCCGCTGCCCTAACCACTGGGCCATTGCGCCTCCACTAAAGGATAAAAGAGAGTCTATATAAACAGACTGACCTCATTATTGTATAAAATGTCAAAGTCTGCAGAAATTTAAACCTAGTCATTCTATTTATAGGAGTATTTTTCTAAATGTGGTTTGAAGAAATAACAACAGAATTTGCTAATTCAATTCCTTTTATCTCCTGGCTGTCATCACTTGAATTTGCAATAATACTTCCAAGAAAGCAAAACACTGCCATCACTTTGACATTCAGATTATCAGATATAATAGGATTATCTTGATCCCATATTCTTTAAGTGTTCCTATAGTGCAGCCTAAAAGCCTTCAAGTTGTTGGTGATTATCTGTTCACCAGATTATATTAAGGGCAAGGCAAGTCAGCTTGATGGGAGCCATCAATATTTAAGCCACATCAACAAATGTTGTTTTCATTGCTGTTGTTGTTGTTATGGAAATGTTCCAGTTCTGAATATCCCACACTTTTTATACATCAAATATTACATTCTGCAACTTCCTTCATTTAACCCTTTAACATTCAGATTTCTCTATCAAAGGTCTTGTTTATTTATTCACACTGTTTTGAATTGATCATGCGTTAGCTCAAAGCTTCAAGATTTTGATGATGTAACCGTTTATTTTTACAATGACATTTTATGGTAAGTGTGAGAAGCCAAATCTCGTCAGTTTGAATGTAAAACAGGTAGAAAATTTCAGCCAGATATTGTCAGATTAAGGTGGCAAGCTGGCAGAATCATTAGCACACCAGGTGAAATGCTATGCAGTATTTCGTCTGCCGCTACATTCTGTGTTCAAATTCCGCTGAGGTCGACTTTGCCTTTCATCCTTTTGGGGTCGATTAAATAAGTACCAGTTACGCACTGGGGTCGATATAATCAACTTAATCCGTTTGTCTGTCCTTGTTTGTCCTCTCTGTATTTAGCCCCTTGTGGGTAGTAAAGAAATAGATATTGTCAGTTTAAATATTAAAGGATTAAAACTGTACATGTAATTTGGGAGAGATTTAGCTGTTATTTTTAACAATTTAGAGTGACCCGTAGAAGCTTTCTCATTATAGGACTTAATCTACAAGTTACTCAAGCACTTGTCTATTTTACAGTGTTCCCACTGCTTATAGTGGACAATTAATTTAATTTTTTTTTTTACACTGATTTATCTCTTACTATGAAATAGACTCAGGCT
>NC_042999.1:14119673-14124673 GCF_006345805.1 Octopus sinensis | reverse complement strand
TGAATATGTGTATGTACGTATTTATGTATGCATGCATGTATATATGTATGTATGTATGTATGTATGTATGTATGTATGTATGTATGTATGTATGTATGTATATCTATGTATCTATGTATGTATGTATGTATATAGTTTCATGCATGCCTATATATTCTCTCACACTCTCTCACACAACACACACACACACACACACACACACACACCTATTGTATACACACACTATGCACCACACATATATACAGATAAGGCATACGCACACATGCATACACACACATGCACATTTTCGTAAGAAGAAAGCGATGAAGAAAAGAAGAGACGGATGGAAGCTAAGAGGAAAGTAGGGACTAGAGACTAAATTGACATTTTAATCATATAGACTAAAATGATTATTTTTAAGCATAAAACATACTTTAAGAGTATTAAAGCTTTAATCCATTTAATCCTAAACATACAAAGTTAATGAATGCACACTAATTTCAATGCAGACTCCCACAGTTTGTTTTTAATTTCATTGGATCCACTTTAACATCAGTGCATGCATGCATGTACACATACACACACACATATAAATGTGTGTGTGTGTGTGTGTGTATTAATATGTATATATATAGGTTTGTCTATATAGAAAAATGAAGGTGATGATGATGGTGATATTTTTATATATGTGTAGGGGCGTGTATGTATATATGTCTGAATGTATGCATATATATATGTATGTGTGTGTGTATGTATGTATGTATGTATGCATGTATGCATGTATGCATGTATGTATGTATGTATGCATGTATGTATTTATGCATGCATGTATGTATGTATGATGTATGTATGTACATACGTATGTATATATGTATGTATATATGTATGCATGTATGTATATGCATATATACATTTATGATATGTATACGTATATACATATATACATATACATATGTATATATATATGCATACATATATACATATATATATACATATATATATATATATATATATATATATATATATATATATATATATATATATATATATAATATATATATATATATAATTTATATATATATAGGCACATATGTACATATATGTGTGCGTATGTATATGTACACACTCCCTCACATATCCTAACATATGTGTGTGTGTGTGTATGCCCACCTACACACAGGGGTACATCTGCACTGATACATTGTTTTACATTTCCTCTTCATGATACTAAAACCTGTGGATCAGGGAGTTATGTCTGTTTCCAAGGTGTATTAGCTTATAATGAGCTTATTGTTTACGGTGTTCTGGTGCACTGCAACACATCAGAAAAGGTTAAAAGAGGGAACCAGAGAGCAGGCAAATAAGTCGAATAAAGACAGCCAAAAGTACATTGTATAGTATACAGAATAAGGGACAGAAAAGAGGACAGTAAAGGAAGCGTAAAGAAAATAGGGTGCAGAAGTACATCAGGGGTAGTATTGGCGGACTTCATGAACCATGGAATTTTTGAAGGGTGCAGGATTTAGACAGCAATAAAGAGATGAGAGTAGTTGAATACTTCTTTCTACTGAAGGTACAAGGCCTGAAATTTATGGGGAAGGGACTAGTCGATTACATTGACCCCAGTGTTTCACTGGTACTTAATTTATCAACCCTGAAAGGATGAAAGTAAAGTCGACCCCAGCAGAATTTGAACTCAGAATAGGAAGATGGACAAAATACTGCCAAGAATTTCAGCTGGTGTGCTAACAGCTCTGCCATCTCACTGCCTTAATCCTTTTGTTACCAACCAGGCTGAAACCAGCTCTGGTTCTGTAGTACAAATGTCTCATTTTCATAAGTTCCGAATTAAAATTTTCCATTAAACCTTAGTCACAATTTAAGTTCCTAACACTAGCTTAATGATAACTAAGTTATTTTACTAAATTCTTTGTTATATTTGAAGTAATTGAAAGAAACACAGAGCATCTCAAAATAAATACCGTAACAAAAGGGTTAAAGGATAGTTGCATAATGAAAACTTGTGGTATACAATGTTCAGGTGCTCTACAACTCATAGAACAAGTAGCCAAAGGTGCATGAACAACACATAGAATAACACACAGGAAAGGGACAGTAAATGAGGCAGTTAAAAAAAAGTGGGAGACATCAGGTATATTGTTGATGAATTTCAGGAAGCATGGCTGTTTTGAAGAATGTAGTGTTCTAACTGCTAAGAACAGATGCAGGTAGTTTATTCAATGCTTCAGCAATTCTGAGCATGGAAAAAAATGTTTCCAAACATCATGGATACTATGTCATTTTTTTGATTTTCTAAGCATGTCCATGAGTGTTAGATAAATAGAATTCAAAAAGTTGCCCTAAGTTGTTGTTGGAAAGATTGTGGATAATTTTGTGGATGTCTTCCAAATCAGTTGCCAAATGTCAGAGCTTTAATGTGTCCATGCTCAGGGAAGTAAAACATTCAGATTATTGTACATGTCTGACAGTGGGTACTCATCTGCAGTACTGGATTAAGCATTAAGCAAAATAAGCATGTGCTTAGGGCATCAAAGGAAGGAGGAGGCACCATAAAAATGGTAAATGATTTACGGCACAAAAGAAATCACTTCAAACTTGCTAAAATAATATTTGAGATGCCATTATCTCTTCTGAGTATAGATGCAGATGTGTTACCTAAGGTTAATTTTGAGGATCTGATCAAAGACTTTGCAATTCAAAAAAGTAGAAAGAAATTTTTCAAATATAAATAAAGAAGTAAACAAAAATAAACATTATTTTCTCTCTTACTGTTTTGTTTCATTTTGAAAAATAAACTTTTATTTTATCGTTTGTTATTGTTTATATTTTGAATTACATAGTCTTTTATGGAGGTTCCAAAATTTTTTAAGTGCTTAGGGCCTCAATGGATTTTAATCTGGCCCTGCTCACCTGGTTGCACATTTTTGAACAGTTTCCAGGAGAGTGTTATGCTGTGCAAGTTAGGAGTTCCAGACTGATGATGCAAACTCTGTGTAGATTTACCATAGCCATATACAGATTATTCCATGCTTTGACTATTCTGAATGTGAAGAAGTGTTTCCAAAAGAAAGCTTTAATTTAGTTTATTACAGGGACTGATAATTATCAACTGCCTAAGAATTGTGGCAAAATTACATTATATAAGCAAAGGAAGAAATTAAGCAAATAAGTCTCATTATAGTTTAGGATGGTGTTAGACAAAATGCCTGGTGGTATTTCTTCCGATTCATTATGTTCTGTGTTCAAATTCTGCTGAAGTCAACTTTGCCTATTATCTTTTCAGGGTCAAGAAAATAAGTACCAGTTGAGCATTGGGGGTTGATGTAATCGACTCAACCCCTGACCTTAAAATTATTGACCTTGTGCCAACATTTGAAACCATTGTAGAGTAGAATATAATTTTGAGCAAAATGTAGCTCAAAACTTTATGACAGGGTTTCAGTCAATAACAGTATTATGTAGACGGTGCAGGGAAGGGGATTAGAAGTTGATACAGGAGATAGTCAAAGAATTATTGCATGCTGATGATGAGGCTTTTACATATACAGACCTTAAAGAGTTGACAGAACAGCAAGTATTTAATTAAGTCAGTGAAGAAAAGATTCTTCCGCAGATGGTTTTAACAACACTGACTTTATCTAAAAGCCTTTTGGTTATAATCGAATTTCAGAAAATTATCCATATTTTAGATAAAACAATTAAAAGATCTGTGAAGGTAAAACTGAATTATAATAAAAACAAAATCAGATAGCAGCGAAAATCAGGCAAAGAAATCGATCTTTGAAAGAAAGAGAGAGAGAGAGAGAGAGAGAGAGAGAGAGAGAGAGAGAGAGAGAGAGATTAGTTATAGGATTCAGTAGAATCCAGGCACATCAATATGAAAGATGCCAGAAATGGCTAGGTACCATAACACTGAGTTCACAGTAAGCTATAACAACCATTAGGTGTCATTTATGTTAGTGTATGTATATATGATTGCCAGCGCTGATCAAACCAATCAACCCATACCAGCATGGACAACAGATATTAAATTATGATGACATATAGGTACCAAGTCCAGTATAAACACAGGCCTGTCACAGGGTTCGTTCCAGGTATGGCATAGGTATAAAAGAAGAAAATGTTAAACCCAGTTTGTGTTCTTTTATTCAAATAAGAAAATGGAGAAATATATATGTATGTATATATATATATAAGTATATATATATATATTCTTTTATCATTTTACTTGTGTCAGTCACTTGACTGTGGCCATGCTGGAGCACTGCCTTTAGTCAAACAAATCGACCCCAGGACTTATTCTTTGTAAGCCTAGTACTTTTGCCAAACTGGTAAGTTACGCAGATATAAACACACCAACATCAGTTGTCAAGCGATGATGGTAAAACAAATACAGACACACATACATATACATACATATATCAATATCTACATATATGTGACCGGCTTCTTTCAGTTTCTATCTCCCAAATCCACTCAGAGGGCTTTGGTTGGCCCAAAGCTATAGTAGAAGACACTTACCCAAGATGCCACACAGTGGGACTGAACCTAGAACCATGTGATTGCGGAACAAGCTTCTTACCACACAGCCACAGTTATATATATATATATATATACATACATATATATATATATACATACATATGGGTTGGATGGTTCAACTGGGGTCTGGGAAGCCTGTAGGCTGTGCCAGGCTCCAGTCTGATCTGGCAGTGTTTCTACAGCTGGATGCCCTTCCTAACGCCAACCACTCCGTGAGTGTAGTGGGTGCTTTTTACATGCCACCGGCACGGGGGCCAGACAAGGCTGGCAACGGCCACAATCGGATGGTGCTTTTTATGTGCCACTGGCACGGAGGCCAGTCGGGGCGGCGCTGGCAAGAACCACATTTGGATTGTTCTCTTATGTGCCACCGGCACTGGTATCACAGCTACAATTTCCATTGATATATATATATATATATTTATACACCCATTTTTATTAAAATTTACTTTCAATTT
>NC_042999.1:14099673-14114673 GCF_006345805.1 Octopus sinensis | reverse complement strand
TCAGAACGTAACGGCAGATGAAATACGGCTATGCATTTCACCCGACGTGCTAACGTTTCTGCCAGCTCGCCGCAGGAGTATACCAACAAACAGTGAATGCAGCAATGCACTGCAAAGGCACAGGCCCCTACATCTGACCTGACCTGACTATCACTGTTTTGTTTTGTTGTTTGCTTTTACTCTGGTCCCCGTTTGCGCGTGTCTTGATGATACTGCCATCATCACCACAGCCTTAAAATCTGCCCCTTAATCTTTTCCATTATATAGCACATCATCTTCATTATTCTTATATTTTACAGCACTCAGCTTTGATCTCAGAGCCATATTACTAACCATCATCATCATTATCATATAACTTCCAGTTTCCATGCTCGAAATGGTAGGACAGTTTAGCAGGAAATCAGCATACTGCAAGGCTGTGCTGAGTTCTAATATAATCTTTGGCATGGTCTCTATGGCCAGATGCCCTTCTTAAAACCAACCACTTTACAGAGTGTACTAGATGCTATTTTCATGCCACACCAGCACTAGTGAGGTTACTATTTAACTTGCAAGACTGGAAAAAAATAGAGGAAGAGAAGGAAATGGAGTGGGAAAAGCTCCCACTACTATGAAGAATTAGGGAGGAGAATGTGCAGGGGAAGGTGATCTCATCCTCGCTCACAACATCATAAGTGGAAAGTGTAACCTCTCGAAAGAGCTGTTATTCACTCCTGCTCCAGAGCATGGGTTGCGGGGTCACTCCAAAAAGCTCCATCTACGACGATTTCATCTCAATTGAAGGAGAGGGGCTTTCTCCGTCTGGGTTGCAGATTCGTGGAATAAGCTGCCAGACAAGATAGTGAAGATGCCAACAACCGCTCGGTTCAAAGCCTCTCTTGACCTGAAATGACCTGAACTCTTTGTATGACCACCCTCCCTGTACATAACTTCCTGTCCCCCTACATGACCTTGCTTTTGCTTTTTGAGCCAATAAAAATTGAATTGAATTGAAAAATTGAATTGAAAGGCTTAAAGAATGATAGAGGGACAGGCACAAGTGGCTTGCTATAGTGCGAACATATGGCTGAAGGAGATATTTTATGTTGTCCCTGGAATGGGATCAACTTAATGTGTATTGTACATCTTTTGTTATCACTGAACAATTTTTGTCCCCCTCTGTGACAGTTTGTTGATCTTCTCCAGACTCCATTTGCACCATACCCGCTCCATCATTGCAGATTGATTGGATAAAACTACTAATTATGGTTGAAGGAAAGTTTCCTAGCATCTAGCATTTAGTCTTGAGAATTAAGCAAATTTTTCAACAAGATTTGGAGCTGCAACCAGGGATGGAAATGGCATTGCTGTTAATACAGCAACCTCCAGGATCTGCTGCTGTTGATGTGGCTCTCGCCCTGTTCTTGTCAACCATTTTCTCTCCCTCTGTCTGTATTTCTCTTCTCTTGCCTTACCAGTTCTTAAAGGCAAAAATTCCTCAAGTGACCCTTACTGCCACTTGTGCAGCAACTGGGTTTTATTCTCTGCACTTCTATTGTTATTTATTTGTTTATTTTCCTGACAGGTCACAGCTTCAGAATGAGTCTGTAGTTTTAGGGTCTCATTATTTTAGACCCATTTTAGGGTCTCTTGTCTATCCATACAGACTACCCCCAACAAAAGAGCACTTTTACTAACCTCTGCACTCACCACCCACACATATTGTGTTACAAATAAATAATCACGAGTCAATATCACTGCCAATACCTTTGACTCTGACTCATGTATTTTACTGATCCACGGTATGAGGGGTCTTTGTGGTATGGGGGGGGGGTGATTGGTGTTTAGTTCACCAACACAGCTGGTTGCCTCACCTTACCTCACCTCACCATCAGTCTTGTAAACCAGTCAGACACTGCCATATATCTTCCCATTGTTGATGAGAACATGTCACCCTGCACATTGGATAGGGTTCTTTTTAATTTTTCATTTCATGATGAATTTGCAGTGTTTGTTTTGATCCTCCATATTCCAAGTTCAAATCCCACCAGGTTTTGTGTCTATGTTATTTATCTTTTACCTTTTTTTGTTTCAGTCATGAAGACAGCAACCATGCTGGGGCACTGCTTTGAGGAATTTTAGCCGGATGCATTGACCTCGGGATTCTATCAGTCTCTATTGCTGAACTACTAAGTTACGGGTACATAAACACACCAACACCAGTTATCAAGTAGGGCTGGGGGACACACACATTGACATATATATACGTGTGTGTGTGTGTGTGTGTGAACATGAATAGAAAATGGAGATATATATAACAATTGTCCAATTCAAAGCTTAAAATTTATTAACATAATACTATATTATATTATACTCTTATAATAATATAAAATAATATAAATAATGGAATTTGTATCTTTGTGGTACCAGTGCCGGTGGCACACAAGAATCCATCCGAACGTGGCCGTAGTGAGTACCGCATCACTGGCCATCGTGCTGTGGGCACATAACAAACACCATCCGATCGTGGCCGTTCGCCAGCCTCATCTAGCACCTGTGTCGGTGGTGCATAAAAACACCATCCAAAGACCCGGCAAGACTAGTCAGGCCATAACCCATGGCCCCTACCTAGGACGTAGTCAGTCCACCTGTGCATACCTTCCTTCTTGTGACACTTGTGAAGACCTGTTGAGGCAAGTGAAAATCAAAACAAATCAAAATAGATGAACATCAATAGAATCTGTATCTTTGTGGTACCAGTGCCGGTGGCACACAAGAAAACCATCCGAACGTGGCCATAGCCAGTTCCGCATCGACCGGCCTCCATGCTGTGGGCACGTAACAAACACCATCCGATCATGGCCGTTCGCCAGCCTCATCTGGCACCTATGTCGGTGGCACATAAAAACACATTCCGAAGACCCGGCAAGACTAGTCAGTCCACCTGTGCATACCTTCCTCTTGTGACACTTGTGAAGACCTGTTGAGGCAAGTGAAAATCAAATCAAATCAAAATAGATGAACATCAATGGAATTTGTATCTTTGTGGTACCAGTGCCTGTGGCACACAAGAAATCCATCCGAACGTGGCCGTAGTCAGTACCGCATCACTGGCCATCGTGCTGTGGGCACATAACAAACACCATCCGATCGTGGCCGTTTGCCAGCCTCATCTAGCACCTGTGTCGGTGGCACATAAAAACACCATCTGAAGACCCGGCAAGACTAGTCAGGCCATATCCCATGGCCCCTACCTGGGACGTAGTCAGTCCACCTGTGCATACCTTCCTCCTTGTGATACTTGTGAAGGCCTGTTGAGGCAAGTGAAAATCAAAATCAAATCAAAACGAATCAAATCAAATCAAAACAAATCAAAATAGATGAACATTAATGGAATTTGTATCTTTGTGGTACCAGTGCCGGTGGCACACAAGAAAACCATCCGAACGTGGCCGTAGCCAGTACCGCATCGAATGGCCTCCGTGCTGTGGGCACGTAACAAACACCATCCGATCGTGGCCGTTCGCCAGCCTCATCTGGCACCTGTGTCGGTGGCACATAAAAACACCATCCGAAGACCCGGCAAGACTAGTCAGGCCATAATCCGTGGCCCTTACCTGGGACGTAGTCAGTCCACCCATGCTTACCTTCCTTCTTGTGACACTTGTGAAGACCTGTTGAGGCAAGTGAAAATCAAAACAAATCAAAATAGATGAACATCAATGGAATTTGTATCTTTGTGGTACCAGTGCCGGTGGCACGTGACACACAAGAAAACCATCCGAACGTGGCCGTAGCCAGTACCGCATCGACTGGCCTCCGTGCTGTGGGCACGTAACAAACACAATCCGATCGTGGCCGTTTGCCAGCCTCATCTGGCACCTGTGTCGGTCGCACATAAAAAAACACCATCCGAGCATGGCCGTTTGCCAGCCTCGTCTGGCACCTGTGTCGGTGGCACATAAAATCACCCACTACACTCTCGGAGTGGTTGGCGTTAGGAAGGGCATCCAGCTGTAGAAACACTGCCAGATCTGACTGGACTGGTGCAGCTTTCGGGCTCCCCAGACCCCAGTTGAACCGTCCAACCCATGCTAGCATGGAAAGCGGACGTTAAATGATGATGATGATGATGATGATGATGAATAAATATTAAAAGGTACAGAAATAAAATTTTTTTCTCGGGCGCATGATAATGCTAATAGAATAGTGTGAACAGGATAAATTATCCATATATTGTAGAAAAATACACTTCTAAAACAAACTTTGTTTACTTTTATTGTAAGTTGAATTTAACATTAGCATCTTATGAAGCTAAATTTTTAAGTTCTAAAATTGCAGAAGAATTTGTTACTGGGCAGTTTAGCTTAATGGTAAAGCACTTGATGCATAAACACCGGGAGGTGAGTTCAAGTCTGCAATGTATGAATAACTTATCTTGTTCTTGCTATTTTATTAGCATTATTACACATTTGAGAATAAAAAATTTATTTCTGTATATTTCAATACATCTTAACGTAAGTTGAAGATAAATTACATATGTTTTGAATCTTACTCATAATAAAATTTTAAAAGTCCATTTTTTGTGGGCAAGAATCTCCTCAATGTAATTTTCTATATATGAGGATTACACTGAGGAAACTCTTGCCCCAAAACAATGGATTTTATAATTTTATTATGGGTAAGAATTGAAACAATTGTATGAAATTTATAATTTAATATTTATTATTTATTATATTATGTTATATTATTATAAGAATATAATATAATATAATATAGTATTATGTTAATAAATTCTAAATTTTAAGTTTTGAATTGGCAATTGTTATATATGTCTGTTTTTCCATTCATTTTTATAAATTTGATATACACCTATGTAATTTCTAAGGCTTTCTCTGCAAAATTGGGTATTTAACAGTGGAGCCAGTAAAAGGATGGATGTTTTCATCCCTATTTTCTTTATATATATATATATATATATATATATATATATATATATATATATGATAGGCTTCTTTCAGTTTCTGTCTACCAAATTCAGTCACAAGGCTTTGGTCAGCCAAAGGCTACAGTAGAAACCAATTGCCCAAGGTACCACATACTGGAACTGAACTCAAGACCATGCAGTTGGGAAGCAAACTTTTTACCATACAGTTGCTCCTCACTATTTTTTACTTTCCTGCCAGGTCACAGCTTCAGAACGACCCTGTGCTTTTTGGGTCACATTACAGTTATTTATTTTATTTGTAAGTGCTGGGGTTTTAATAATGTATTTGTCTTTATGATCTTTAATAATTCTCACCAGTTTCATAGGCATAGGAGTGGCTGTGTGGTAAGTAGCTTACTTACGAACTACATGGTTCTGGATTCAGTCCCACTGTGTGGAACCTTGGGCAAGTGTCTTCTACTATAGCCTCGGGCCAACCAAATCCTTGTGAGTGGATTTAGCATTTAAACTGGCGATATCAGGCCAAAATATTCTATCTGTTTAACATTGAAACCAGCTAGATCTGGTCTTTTACACCTACCCTACAATGTCATTGTTAAAATAAACAGTCACACCATCAAACACTTGAAGCAACAAGATGATTCAAAACAATGAAAATAAATAAGTGCCACATTAAACAATAATCTGAATGCTAAGGGCTTAATGCATTCTGCTTCATGACATGCTTTTACTAATTATTAGGGGTTTTGTTCTCCTTACTCCACAAAAATAAATCTTCGAGGTTTTAGCTTTAAGCCCTGAGATTCTCAGCCATTCCTCCAACTTTTCTTTATCTATTTTCCTCCCTGTTGAGTTTTTATCTATTTTTCTATTTCCACCCTATTCGGATATTGATCTTTAAAGGGACATTTCTTGTCATCACTTTGCAATGACACTTTTTAAGCCTGTCTTTACTTAATTCTCGACTTTTTCCCAATATCTATATTTTTCCCTCCTCTCTCTCCTCAAAACTGTCTGTTGCTTCAGTTCCTGTTTTACATTTTGTTGGCTTCTTTGAAGACGTTTATTACCATGTTTTTCCATCTATTCATTTCTTTTTGTTTTTCCTTGCACTTAGCTCTGTTTTAAATATTAATCTAATGCATCTATAATATTCCTTCTAAAACTTTTCTTTTATTTATGTGCATTACACTGTCTACTTCATTGATTTCTGAGTATTTATAAGTCGGTGTTTGATATAATTCTCTCATCTCTCTTTCTTTTTATCAGATATGATATTGCTATTCTTAATTAATTTTCCTCTCTTCAAAGTGGCTTTGGCAAAAGAGGTTGTGTGAGGAACAAGAGTAAAAGGACTGAAAGCAAACATTTTCTTCTTTGACCAAACCATTGTCTGGTACCAGACAATGTTTCTGGGTTATTTTTCGTTTTTTTATTTAATTTTTGAGAGCGGTCGGGTTCATTTTTAGTATTCTCGTTTGTGAGAGCAATCAAGCTTATTTCAGATATTCTCATTTTAAAAATCTTCTCTGGCTAATCATTGAGAGGATATTGGTGTTACCTTGGCAGAGGTTTGCACCCTCTGAATGCTCTTGTTTGTTTTAATTTTTATAATGGAATTTTAATGATTTAATAGAAATAGAAAATGTTGGGGGAATTTAAAATTTGAATAAAAGTTTGTGTTGGCAGTGTGGTAAGAGGTTGGCTTCCCAATCACATGGTTTTGGGTTCAGTCCCACACAGTGTAGCACCTTGGCTAAAAGTCTTCTACTATAGCCTTGGGCCAGCCAAAGCCTTATGAGTAGATTTGGCTGATAGAAACTGAAAGAAGCCCATTGTATGTATGTATGCACGTACATATGTGTGTGCGTGTGTGCATACATGCATGCATTTGTGTTGTATGTGTGTGTGTCTATGCATGTGTCTTTGTGCCTGTGTTTATTCCCTGCCAACACTTACCAACTGGTGTTGGTGTGTTTACATCCCTATAACTTAGTAGTTCAGCAAAAGAGACTGATAGAATAAGTACTAAGTTTTATAAAATTTAGTACTGGGGTCAAATCATTCGACTAAAATTCACCAAGGCAGTGCCCCAGAATGGCCACAGTCTAATGACTGAAAGAACTAAGTAAAAACATAACAGAGTAAAGTTACCAATTCATACTTTGAGCTGCAAAGTTTGGTAGAATTCCAGGGTTTTGTTATTCATTTCTGCATCATCATTTCTTGGATATAAGAACTTGAAAGTGCACAACACAAAATCATTTGCAGCTTCTAGTCCACTTCATTGCTTTATTTATATTTGCATCAAAACTGAAAAACCTGACTTACAAAAATATGTTGACACAAATAAAGGTATGTATAGTTCTTTCTGTCACTTTTGGCTAGGAATTGCACTTAAGATACCAAAAGTCTTTTATTGATTTCTCCTCGAACCTATCTTTTGCTCCCAAGTAATTCTTTAGTGGCAGAAATTTCTCTTGACATTCATTAGGGAATTTTTTTCAACTGACGATTTAAATGGATTCAGCACTAAAACCAATTTCTTGTTTCTGAATCTAGAAAAATATTGGCTAAATTCATTATCTGGTGCTTTTATTTATTTGGGAATTTTGGAAACACCAGTAATAAGAATATACTGGAATTTCCCAAATTTTCTTTTCTACTCTAGGCACAAGACCAGAAATTTTGTGGGAGGGGACCAGTTGTTAGATCGATCTCAGTATGCAACTGGTATTTAATTTATTGACCCCAAAAGGATAAAAGGCAAAGTTGAACTCGGCAGAATTTGAACTCAGAATGTAAAGACAGATGAAATACCTATTTCTTTATTACCCACAAGGGGCTAAACATAGAAGGGACAAAAAAGGACAGACAAATGGATTAATTCGATTACATCGACCCCAGTGTGTAACTGGTACTTTATTTATCGACCCCAAAAGGATGAAAGGCAAAGTCGACCTCGGCTGAATTTGAACTCACAACGTAACAGCAGATGAAATACCGCTAAGTATTTCGCCTGGCGTGCTAACATTTCTGCCAACTTGCTGCCTAGGAGTTTCCCAAATATTGAACTATCTTTGATACTGACCGTTTTTGTCTAATTTTTGATGTTTTTTCATTAAAGCTTTCAAAGAATCGATGGATTTTATTATATTTGTATTCCTCCCTTGTATCCGATGAGCAAGTTTGTTCAGCTGCTTTTCAATAGCAATCAAACAAACCAAGCACACAATCCATTCTCATTCTTAAACCAACCAAAAAATCCCATCTTACTCTGACTTCAAAAAATAATTTGAGCTCATCTTTAAGCTCAAATACTTATTCATTTACCTTTCCCCTTGAAAACCATCAAACAGTTTTGTGTGAAAAAAAAAAAGCAAATGTGGGTTTGCCTCTATTTTGATACATAACTGTTTGAAAGGAAATTTGAGAACTGACAGACCTTCCCTTGATGACTTCCATAATTTGAACTGTTTGGTCCAAAATCTTCCCTGATGGTGCTGGAAGATTCTTAAGCCCAATGTCTGATGATGAATCATGCAATGAATGTCTTTCCTTTCAGGAGCTCGAGTGAGGTCATTACCAGTACTGCCTGACTGGCCCCGTGCTGGTGACACATAAAAAGCACCTACTACACTCTCGGAGTGGTTGGCATTAGGAAGGGCATCCAGCTGTAGAAACTCTGACAGATCAAGATTGGTACTTGGTACAGCCATCTGGTTCACCAGCCCGCAGACAAAATCATCCAACCCATGCCAGCATGGAAAGCAGACGTTAAATGATGATGATGAAACTTGAAATCCAGATTTTGTTGCCAACATAGCTGATGTTCCATTCTACAGCACCTACAGATAATCTCTCACAGAAGGTTTTCTGAATCAAGGAAAGATTTCTAATATATGTGAGGCCTTATCAGTTGTTTCAAGAGGCTGACAAAGTGAAACTCCGCTTTAAATAAACCAGAGTAAATACATTATTCACTCCAGCCACAATGTCAAATCAGTTGATTCAGATTGTTTGCCAACATAACATGGCAGTCCTGGTTTAGGACGAATGTTGCTGTAATTTAGCCCTAGGAGACATCATCTCCAGCTGGCTATACAACATGATCTGTATCATCATCATCATCTTCGTTTAACGTCCGCTTTCCATGCTAGCATAGGTTGGACGATTCGACTGTGGTCTGGGGAAACCAGATGGCTGCACCAGGCTCCAAACTGATCTGGCAGAGTTTCTACAGCTGGATGCCCTTCCTAACGCTAACCACTCTGAGAGTGTAGAGGATGCTTTTACGTGCCACTGGCACGAAGGCCAGTCAGGCAGTACTGGCAACGGCCATGCTCAAATGGTGCTTTTTATGTGCCACCTGCACAGGAGCCAGTCCAGCATCCTTATATTTTCGAAAATATAAGAACACAGATTGTGTCGTATAGCCAGCTGGAGACGTATCTCCTGGGGCTAAATTACAGCAACATTCATTCTAAACCAGGACTGCTATGTTGTATTGGCAAACAATCTTTACTACAAAGTACTGTCGCTGAATATCTCTCATTGTGAGATTTAAAAATAGTAATTTCCAGTTGATTCAGGTTCAATTGATCTCCTGACCATCAACTTGATCATTGATGTCATTCGTCATATCATTGATCTTCCAGATATATTAAATTCAATGTTAATTTATGTTAAAGGTGACAAGCTGACAGAATCGTTAGCACACCAAGCATTTTGCTTAGCAGCGTTTCATCCATCTTAACATTCTGAGTCCAAATTCCACTGAGGTCAACTTTGCTTTCATCCTTTTGGGGTTGATAAATAAGTACCAGTTACACAGATGGGAGGGATGAGGGTCGATGTAACCGACTTATTCCCTTCCCCAAAATTGCTGGCCTTGTGCCAAAATTTGAAATCTTATTTCTTTATTGCCCACAAGGGGCTAAACATAGAGGGGACAAACAAGGACAGACAAAGGGATTAAGTTGATTACATCAACTCCAGTGCATAACTGGTACTAAATTTATCAACCCTGAAAGGATGAAAGGCAAAGTCGAACTCAGCAGAATTTGAACTCAGAATTTAACGATAGATGAAATACCTATTTCTTTACTACCCACAGGGGGCTACACACAGAGGGGACAAACAAGGACAGACAAAGGGATTAAGTCGATTATATCGACCCCAGTGCATAACTGGTACTTAATTTTATCAACCCTGAAAGGATGAAAGGCAAAGTCGAACTCAGCAGAATTTGAACTCAGAATGTAACGATAGATGAAATACCTATTTCTTTACTACCCACAGGGGGCTACACACAGAGGGGACAAACAAGGACAGACAAAGGGATTAAGTCAATTATATCGACCTCAGTGTGTAACTGGTACTTAATTTTATTGACCCCGAAAGGATGAAAGGCAAAGTCAACCTCGGTGGAATTTGAACTCAGAACGTAACGGCAGATGAAATACCGCTAAGTATCTCACCCAGCATGCTAACGTTGCTGCCAGCTCGTCTATATTCAGTTTTAATTTAAGTCCCAATATATTACATTCAGTGTTAATTTATTATTTGTCAATTCATTTACATACATTAAATTTTGACTAGTTATTGATCTTTTAGATAAGAATCTAAACCATAAATTAGTTATAATCTTATTTGTTTCTAAAAAAATTGCACTGATTTGTCTTTAATTACCAATTCCATAAATTTTTAGCATTAACAAGTTGGATGATGGTTTTTCAATTTCTGATAAGAGAAGCCTTTTTGTGTATGGGAAAGATTTTTTTAACATTCACTGACAGAAAAAAAATATTTTCATGGGAAAAGAAAAATTTTCATTTGAAATAGTGGTTTGAAAATTTTACCTGACATGTGTTTTCTTTTTAAAAAAAAAAAAAAAATCAGAGAGTGGGGAAGGCCATCCAGACTGGACAGTATTTTTTAAAAATTCAGTTTTGAAAAGGAATCAAAAACTAAATCAGATGTAAAAGTTTGTATCAAAAATTTGATCAATAAAATTATCATTAACAGAATTAGTATTTATGTCTTTTCCATCATTGAAAATAAAAACAGATTTTTAAAGTCTCGTTAAAAACTATTGCTTTATCTGAATCATCAGAAAATTAATTGATTACCATTAGAAACTAATACCATTATTTCTTTTGCACAGCTTAATTTAGAATTAATATATTTCAAAAATTTTTATCTGATTTAGAATTTAAAATACATTTCTTAGCTGAAAATATCTCAATGTTTTAATTTTCCAATTACAATGAAGATGTATAAAAATTTTTCATTCTTAGAAAAATTTCTGTATTACTTCTACAAACTTTTCTGTCTCATATAATTTTCATATCTTGAAGGACCAGACTTTCCAATATGTAAAATGAGACTTGTATAAACAGTGGCATTGGCCAGACCATGTGAAGCCTGGGACAACACTTGAATTTGCTGACTCCTTATAGAGTAGACCCAAAATTGCCACCTGGAGTGAACCACCACCACCAACCCTTGCTTCCTCCTAGTTCCCCCCACCCATCAAATGGCCAATAGATATGCAGTAATCCCAAACCAGATCATTAATCAATTAGTAAATATAGCTTCTTAATTAGCTGATTTAAAATTGTGAAACTTGTCTCATTACTACCATTAGCCATATTAGAATATCTTTTGGTTCCTTTTATGATTAGAATTTTCAAAAACCATTTGTACCACTAATTTTTGGTATTAAAATAGGTTCGTTTATGAAAACTAAATATTAAATACGTTGAGCAATAAACTGAACTTGCAAAGACCTGTTGAGGTAAGTGAAGTTATTGTCATGGCTGATGACAGTACCATCTGATTGGCACCCATACCAGTGGCACATAAAAAGGACCATTTGAGTATGGTCAATGCCAATACTGGCTGACTGGTCCCATGCCAGTGGCACGTACCCTAAAATACACAAAAATTAAAAAAGATTTCCTCTAATGCACCCAATTTGCAGTGGTTATGAATGTTGTATGGCCAAGATTTCAGAATGGCTGGATGGCTTTCTACTCTCTGTCGCAAATCAGGATACTTTTGATTTAGTGTCTAAAATCAACAACTTTTTTAAGCACTGAGGCCATGTCAAGAACTGTTTTTTGGTAACCATGGATGTTTTTTCCTTATATCCTAATACTGACCACGATGAAGGGATAGAAGCATGCATGGATGCCTTTGAAAAGCAATCAAACAAAAATATTCCATCAAATTTTCTCTGTAGATTATTGAGGTTTGTGTTACAAAGTAACACAATGAAATTTAGACAAAGATTTTACCACCAGACGAACAATGGGTATCCCCATGGCAGATAATTTTACTAATGTCTTCATGACAAAATTCGAGACACGGTTACTGAAGACATTGAAATCCCTCATGGTCATGAACCAATATTCTGGTTACAGTTCATTGATGACGTATTTTTTGTCTGGGAAGGATCACAGGATAGTTTAATGGACTTCTTGAATTTCTGTGACTGTTATACTAATAACTATGGCTTTAAGTCCAACATAAATTTACATCTAGTTTTTCAAAAACTAGCGTTGAATTTTTGGACACAAAATCAAGTTTTCTCGATGCAGAATAGTGACAGAGTTATTTCGCAAGCCCACGTTATCCCACATCTATCTCCACCGCCGCTCTGATCACCCACATCATATTATTTGGTCAAATCTGAAATCCCAATTTTTTGAGGATAAAACGGATTTGTACTGACATAAGGGATTACTGGAAACATGCAAATGCTTTTGTATATCATTATGTCAAATGCAGTTACAATGAATCATGATTAAAGGAAATAGCAAATGAAATAGCTAAGATTAGCAAAGATAGTCAAACCGTCACACATAATTTTAGCAAACACAATACAATAGATGACAGAATTCTTTTAGTGATTAACTGGCACCGAAATTTTACTGGCATTTTAAAAGTGTTGCATGAAAGTTACCAACATGGGGCAAAAAGAATATCCTCATTTCAAACAGATAATTCCTCAGCTGCCTATTGTAGCCTTCGGACAGAATAAGAATATAAGAGAATTATTGACCTCTATTTCTGTCTCCAAGAAAATGAATATTGGAGTATCTGCATGCAGTGTCTTAAAAAGCAGCCACAAGAGAGGTAAGCCCTGTTTGTTGTGCAACAACATGAGTCAAGTGAATTTCATCAGGAATCATAGCAGAAATGTTATGATTTATACAGAAGATGGAACATGTAGAGATTCCCATTTGGTGTATACGGCAAAATGCATGAAACACAACTTGATTTATGTTGGTTGTACAACAGAACAATTAAACAAACGACTTAATGGGCACAGATATGACGTCAAACACAATAACAGTAGTTCAACAGAATTTGCTGAATATTTTGCTTCAAACAGCTGCAATTTTGAAGAAGACTTGAAAGTGCATACTCTCGGAAAATATTATGAATCTGTTTCACTTTCACTTCTCAAGATGCATGAGGAGAAATATGTTTACGGGTTATTAACATCACACCCTGGAGGAATGAATAAAATGACAGCAGAATATCATCAAATTTATACAAAACTGTTTGATTAAATATTCTTCTTTTCTTTTTTCTTTCATTTTTCTTTCTGTCTTTTTTTCTGTCTCTTTTTCTTTTCGCCTGTTATAAAATTGAAACTTTAAGACTGATGATGTAATTCCATCAACGTGTGGATGCTTGTTGCTCTAGTTCATACTTTAAATTTAAATTTCTGTAATTTTGAATTTTTATCACTTCTTATTTTGAACTTGAAAAAGACAGAGGTACTGTTGAAATATCATTCAACTAATAAAATATCTTACAATCGAATCATGCTCTTCATCTTGACTATTTAACTTTGTGAAGAGTTACGTCAATCCTTTTAAAATATTATGATAATAATAATAATGATAATAATAATAATGATAATAATAATAATAAAGCACTCAGAGAGTGCAATCATCATTGCTTGGAACTGCAAGAGTTCTTCACACTGTCCTCAAGGCATGATCAGCAAACAAGTGTCACCTTAGTCCGCTGGCTGTGGACAGCTGACACTTTCCATCATACCGAGCAAAATAAGCTGAGAGCTTTCATCAAATAATGATAATAATAATAATAATAACAACAACAACAATAATAAGAAGAAGAAGAAGAAGAAGAAGAAGAAGAAAGAAGAAGAAGGAGAAGGAGAAGAAGAAGGAGGAGGAGGAGGAGAAGAAGGAGGAGGAGGAGGAGGAGGAGAAGAAGAAGAAGAAGAAGAAGAAGAAGAAGAAGAAGAAGAAGAAGAAGTAGAAGAAGAAGAAGAAGAAGAAGTAGAAGAAGAAGAAGAAGAAGAAGAAGAACTCGGCAGTGGCTCTTGTGGCGTCTCATCTTAACTGATTGGAAGTGTTATCATGCACATTGTTTTGTCTTGGTATAAAAGATGGGCTACAGCAAATATTCTGCTCAAAACCACAGATTTGCTTGTCAGTTGTTTGACCTTAACCAGTGAGCATGTCCCTAAGGGGTTGACATTGTGTGCATCTCTGATCATGAGCAGAATTAGTGGAGGAGAATCATAACCCTGCGTTGAGAGGGATTCTTTGGGGTTTGAATAATTCACCTCTGGAAACATGGGTGGTTCTTTCAACATCCTTAAACAACCCTTTTTCAGGGACATTTTGAGCGGGATGGGTTACTCGACCGGAAGAAAATTCTAACTGGGCCCCACCTGCAAGGTCATTTGCTGTTTATCTTGATATGCGATCACCATGTTGCACACATATGATTGTGATGCATGTGCCTGGTGTACCCTTATCAGACGGGTAGTCATGATGGGTATGCTGGGCTTTGTATATTTTACCCCAGTGATGGCATTTTGATGGCATGCACTGCTCTACCCCTCTATAATAATAATAATAATAATAATAAATAATAATAATAATAATAATGATAATAATGATAATAATAATAATAATAATAATAATAATAATAATAATAATAATAATAATAATAGTCATTGTTTAACGTCCACTCTCCATGCTAGCATGGGTTGGACGATTAGACTGAGGGCTGGCGAACCA
>NC_042999.1:14079673-14094673 GCF_006345805.1 Octopus sinensis | reverse complement strand
TCTGGGAGATATCTTATGGTAGTGGAATAGTATTTAACTGCTATTTCTAAATTTCTGTATGTGGTGAAACAATTTTTGCTAAACCCTAATTATAATTATGCTTATAATTATAAAATTTTTGTGCATATACATATATATATACAACTTATAAATAAGGGCAACCGAAAAAATTTCTAATGCCAAATACGCCAAAAAATTGGACATATTGTCCATTACCATATAATTTTTCACAATATGCATGCGTGTAAAAAATTATATGGTTATGGACAATATGTCCAATTTTTCGGCATATTTGGCATTAGAAATTTTTTCGTTTACCCTTATTTATGAATTGTTTATAATTTTAACCGTTAAAGGTATTTTTTAATATGCTGGCCATTGATAAAATTTTTTTCTTTCGAAAAAAATTTCATCCTACATTAAATATATATATATATATATATATATATATATATAATCAAAATAAGCAACAGAATAGTGATGCTGCACGACCGTTTCAAGCAGCTCTATTTAATTGAACATTGCAATCATTACATCAATTTAAAAGCAGATGATGATGATGATGATGATGACGATGGAATAAAGTGTGACCATTTCACTTGTCACCATGTTTGTGTTAACACATGAAATTGATGTAATGATTGCATTGTTCAATTAAATGGAACCACTTGAAACGGTCTTACTACATCACTACTTGATATCCTGTTGCTTATTTTGATTTTATTCACCTTACTTCGGGTTGTGTGAATAATACCAACTGACTTGGTGCTTCAACTTAAATACCTAATTCAACTGAATCTCAATTATTTCTTAGACACACACATACATACATACACACACACATATATACACACTCACATAATCAGTTAATGTTTGCATTCCATAATGGGATGAGTTGGACAGTTTGACAAGATCTGATTGGTCCAATCATTGTCAAACTGTCAATCTTGTCAACTGCATTGTGTCCCAGCGTCTGATCTTGCCATTGTTTCTATGGCTCAATTTCCTTCCTAATGCCAATCATTTGAATATTTTTCTCTCCCACTGGCACTTGTGAGATCATGATACAACTCACAAAACTATGAAACCCAAGGAACGGTGGATGGTGGAGTAGTTTTATGCTAGGAGATGAAGATTAAAATATAAAAAGGGGCTGTGGCAGAGCAGGTTCTTCTTGTAGAGGAGCTAGAAGGCCACTTACATTCAGGGGAAAGAGGGAGAAAAAACCAGTAGTAGCTTTGAAGAGATAAACATAAATTCTGGTGATGAGGTGTTGAGATGATTTATATTGAATTAGGTACTATAGGCATAGGAGTGGCTGTGTGGTAAGTAGCTTACAAACCACATGGTTCCGGGTTCATTCCCACTGTGTGGCACCTTGGGCAAGTGTCTTCTACTATAGACTCGGGCCAACCAAAGCCTTGTGAATGGATTTGGTAGACGGAAACTGAAAGAAACCCGTCGTTGTGTGTATATGTTTGTGTGTCTGTATTTGTCCCCCCACTGTCACTTGACAACTGATGTTGGTGTGTTTACATCCCTATAACCTAGTGGTTTGGCAAAAGTGACCGATAGAATAAGTACAAGGCTTACAAAGGATAAATCCTGGGGTCGATTTGCTCGATTAAAGGCGATGCTCCACCATGGTCATAGTCTCATGACTGAAACAAATAAAAGAGTATTCAAGGTACATTCCAGAAGTTTTAAAACTTTTCCAGGAAATACATTTATTTATTTCAGTGAAGTACAACACCCTATTCTCCTTCAAAGTAACATCCTCTGACTTCCATGCTCTTGTTGCAGCACTTAAGTCACTTGTTGAAGACCCCATGGAAGTTTCCTTACCCCCTTCCCTTCCTCCTACCCCTTCCTCTTCCTTTTTCCTTCCTCCTTCTTTTCCCTTCCTCCTCCTCTTTCCATTCCTCCTGCCTTTCCCTTTCTCCTCCTTTTCCCTTCCCTCTCCCCTTCTTTCATCCTACCCCCCTTCCTCCTCCTTTACACCTTCTCCCCCTTCACTTCCTCCTCCCCTTTTCCCTTTCCTCCCTTTCTCTTCCGACTACCCTTTCTTTTGATCCTATTTCTTATCCTCTCCATCATTTTACATCTGCTTTCTATGCTGGTATGGGTTGAACATTTTTACAGGATCTTGTATGTTGGAGCACCACATCTTGTTTTAATGTCTTAGTTTTGGCATGGGTTCTTCCACTTGTTGCTCTTCCTAACACCAACCACTTCACAGAATTCACTGGGTTTTTCATCAGCGGTATTTCGTCAGCTGTTACGTTCTGAGTTCAAATTTCGCCGAAGTCGACTTTACCTTTCATCCTTTCAGGGTCGATGTAATTGACTTAATCCCTTTGTCTGTCCTTGTTTGTCCCCTCTATGTTTAGCCTCCTGTGGGCAATAAAGAAATAAGAATTCACTGGATTTATTTTTTCATGACCCCAGCAGTAGAGAGATCCTCACACCCTCAGGAAGGCTAACTAGTCTTCTCCACTGTACATTGTCTCTGCTTGATTCGACAACCACTTTACAGAGGGTAGTAGGTGCTTTTTCCATGGCACCTGCATCAATGAGGTCACCATGTGACTTGCAAACCTAAAGAGGGTCCCATGATTGAAAGAATAAAAGAAACACAGCAAGTTGCAAAAACAACAGCCCTTCAAATGCTTATCTGATATTTCCTCAACCTAGTTATACACTGAACTTGAAAAATATGGCAGCTATGGTGACAAAGAGGAAACCTTGTATTCTTTTATTCTTATATTCTTTTATTTGTTTCAGTCATTTGACTGCAGCCATGCTGGAGCACCACCTTTAGTTGAACAAATTGACCCCAGGACTTATTCTTTGTAAGCCTAGTACTTATTCTATTAGTCTCTTTTTCGAAACCACTAGGTTACGGGGATGTAAACTTCCCCCAAACAAGGACACAATTCAATTTTTAAACAATAACCAAAGCCCCTTCTCCGAAAGGGGGAGGGTTACGGTTTACAATTATTTAACAAATGCAACACAACAACGTTTCCCTGATGAGGAACCAACAAACGTGATTACAATAGTCTAACAGTAATAATAATAACAACAAACCTTTTTAATTTATCCCCATTTATGTGAAACCGCTTAGTTCAAGTCATTGATGCAATGTTATATGAATTGCTAATACACACACACACACACACACACACATAATAAGGGTGAAAAATTAAATATTAATTTGATTAATATGAATTGAAAACCAGTGGTGTAGCATATAAGACCATAGCGGATCTTCCTCTAGCAAAAAGGATGACCACTATTAATGGCTCATCCCTGTTATATAATGCTTTCACTTTAATAGTTTCACACTTGCAAAGAGAAAGTGGGAGAAAGTGTGGTGGTAATAGCAGGAGTAAACCACTTGAAATGAGAGAGGCAAATCGTAAAATATTGTGTTTTCTCGAAATTTTGCTTAATTGGGGGTCAAGCCAGATAAGACCGGAGCCTGGTGCAGCCTTCTAGCTTCCCAGATCCCCGGTCAAACCGTCCAACCCATGCTAGCATGGAGAACGGACGTTAAACGATGATGATGATGATGCCATGACCCAATTGAATCTACTTGGAAAAATTATAGGTAAATTCCAATTGAAGAAATTCTATATTGTAGAATTGTATTAAAAAGAAACATGGGAACAGGCAGAGAAAATCTGCCTTTTATCATAAGATATATAATATATATATATATATATATATATATATATATATGATGGGCTTCTTTCAGTTTCCATCTACCAAATCCACTCACAAGGCTTTGGTCGGCCTGAGGCTATAATAGAAGACACTTGCTCAAGGTGCCATGCAGTGGGAATGAACCTAGAACCATGTGGTTGGTAAGCAAGCTTCTTACCACACAGCCACTCCTGCGCCTATGTTTGACTTTTTTACCGTAAGCAATGGGAGCACTGTGTAATTGATGAGTGCTTCAGTAAATTGATGTACCGAGTTCTTTTTTTTGTTATGTTATGATCCTGAAACAGGCTATCAGTGTAAGCTGAGGCTCAGAAGCTTTTAATAGTGCACTAGGAAACTGTGACCTAACCTGGTATGTTACCGTACCAACATTGAGTTCTTATATAAATTTTAACTTGGCATGGAACTTAAGACAAATACTGTTTCACTTTGCATTAAGATAAATGGAAGTTTGATTTGCTTTTAACCACAGCTTAGTAGTCTTCAACATATTTTGATACAATTCTTAATAGATTTAAAAGATTAGTAAAAGATTAAAAGATTTATGTCATTCACAAAAAAAAAAAAGAACTTCAGAAATTAATAGAAAAAAAATCCAAAAGATAAGATGCACTCAGTAAAATGAAACTAGATTAATCACCAAAAGTGGTCTAAGAACTGATCCTTGTAGTATTCCTGAAATTTACTGGCTTGCAACTAAATTAAAAGCCTGGTTTAAAGTAATACTGAGTTCAAGAAGATAAACTGCGATAAACAAGAGGATTTAAATTGTAAGTTGAAAATGTCATAAAAGCTGAAGTGAGATATTTTGTACTAAAGAATCTTGAAAGCTGCTCTGGTTTAAAATATACTAAGTACAGGACTAAAAGCATCACATGTGAAGTATCCATTTATAAGCGAGCTCCAAGATTTAGTTTGGAATATATGTGTCTGTACACACACACACACACATATGTGCATATATGTATATATATATATATATATATATACACATTTACACACATATATATGTATGTAGATGTATGTATGTAGGTATGTATGAATGTGTATCTCTCTCTCTCTCTCTATATATATATATATATATATATATATAAATATACATACACTCTCATACATACATACATACATACATACATGCATATATATATATATAAATATACAATGTGTAAAGATTATATATATATATATATATATATATATGGAGCCTGGTGCAGCCTTCTGGCTTCCCAGATCCCCGGTCGAACCGTCCAACCCATGCTAGCATGGAGAACGGACGTTAAACGATGATGATGATGATGATGATGATGATATAATCTTTACACATTGTATATTTATATATATATGTTTGTATGTATGTATATATGTATGAGAGTGTATGTATATTTATATGTGTGTGTGTGTGTGTATGCATGTATGCATATATTTACACACACACACACACACACAACAAAGTTAATTATAGTAGTGTGTCTGTGTGTGTGTATCTGAGTGTTTGTGTGTGTGTGTGCGTCTGTCTGTCTGTGTCTGTGTCTGTGTATCTGTGTGTACGTGTATATATTTACATGTCTTGATTTCCGCGTTTACATTGACATTACTCGTAAAACACTCTACCATATTCACATCCTGTAACTTAGCAGATCTGCAGTGGGAATACTGCATAATTGATGAGTGTTTCGTTAATTTCAGGAACTGAGTTCAGCCTCTTCTGAAAGTGTGAATAAATTCATCAACGTCAATGGAAACCAAGAAGGCTACAGCAATGTTTTTTCTAGAAAAATGGTTTCAGGTGGAATGTTGCAATAACATTAGGTATTTATTGGAATTCTTTACAGAACAATGGCTCACCTTTACTTAATATCATACACCGAGAGAAAAACAAATTACTTGTGAAATGGCATTGATTGTCTTTTGTTATTTCGTTAATATCTGATGATCTCAAAAAAAATGGTTTAAAGATGCCATGTCATTGTTATTTTGTTGTTGTTGCTGTTTAGCCCAAGGCATGCTTTGATCAAACAGAAATACAATCAAAAACATTTGTCACATTTTTTTGTATATCCTAGATGTCAAATAATGATAATAGTAATAATAATAATAATAATAATAATAATAATAATAATAATAATAATAATAATAATAATAATAATAATAATAATAATAATAACTGGAAGTGTTATCATGTACATTGTTTTGTCTTGGCATAAAAGTAGGGTTACAGAACATATTCTGCTCAATACCACAGATTTGCTTGTCAGTTGTTTGACCTTAACCAGTTGAGCATGTCCCTTAGTGGCTGATGATATGTGCCTCTCTGATCACAAGCAAAAGTAGTGGGGGAACATCATAGCCATGTGTTGAGAGGAATTCTTTGAGGTTTGGATAATTCATCTTTGGAAACATGGGTGTTTCATTCAACATCCTCAAACAACCCTTATTCAGGGACCTTTTGAGTGGGATGGGCCACTTGACCTGAAGAAAATTCTAACTGGGCCCCACCTGCAAGGTCATGTACTGTTTATCTTCATATGAGATTTCCATGTCACGCACATATGGTTGTGATACACATCATCATCATCATCATCATCGTTTAACGTCCGTTCTCCATGCTAGCATGGGTTGGACGGTTCGACCGGGGATCTGGGAAGCCAGAAGGCTGCACCAGGCTCCAGTCTTATCTGGCAATGTTTCTACAGCTGGATGCCCTTCCTAACGCCAACCACTCTGTGAGTGTAGTGGGTGCTTTTTACGTGCCACCTGCACAATGTCTGGTATACCCTTATCAGACAGGTAGTCATGATGGGTATACTGGGCTTCATATATTTTACCCCAGGGTTACCTTGATGCTATGTACTGCTCTCTCCATAATAATAATAATAATAATAATTTATAATAATGATGGACTCTTCCATCAAAGAGGACGAATATGAATGTTCAGCTTTTGCCAAACAACTTGCACAAATGATTTGTTTATAATGATCAAATGTATGTTCCATACATTACCTGACTTCCACCATTAAAGCAACATTGCCGAAACAGGTGCATGGTGTACCACCTGTCAGGTGTCAAAGCGACTGCAGAGCAATGTGGGATGTAGTGCTTAGATCAAGAGCACAATGCATCACTCTGCTTAGGAACTGAAACCATTGTCTCATGATCTCCAGTGCAATACCACAACCACTAAGTCACACGTCTTCACTAATAATGATAATAATAATAATAATAGTAATAATAATAATGATAATATATAATAATAATAATAATAATAATAATAATAATAATAATAATGATAATAATAATAATAATAATAATAATAATAATAATAAATAATATAATAATAATAATAATAATAATAATAATAATAATAATAATAATAATGATAATAATAATAATAATAATGGCAGAAATTCAAAAGATAGTGCTCATGGGAAATGCTCATATCCTATGCAAAATACTTTCTATGTAATCTCAAGGTTTAAAACAAACATAATTTTCGCTTTTTTTTTTTTAGGCATTCACTTGTACAACACTAAATACAAAACCAATATATGGCACACTAGGCATAACAACAACATGAACTTCCAACCTGTTGTCTCTTGAGGTCTCTGGGTGAGACTTGGAGCCAACTTGTACAAATATAAAGCAAAAGTCAAACATAGAATAATAATAATAATCCTTTCCACTATTGGCACAAGGCCTGAAATTTGGGTGAGATGACTAGTTGATTAGATTCACCCCAGTGTTTTCACTGGTACTTAATTCATCAACCCCGAATAGATGAAAGGCAAAGTCGACCTTGTCAGAATTTGAATTCAGAACATAGTGACAGACGAAATACCATAAGCATTTCTCCCAGCATGCTAACAATTCTTCAAGCTTGCCACTTTACATAATAGTAATAATAAAAATAATAGTAATAATAATAATAATGCCCTGATGCAGTACCAGACACAGGCTCTCATGGCTTCTGATCTTAACTGATTGGGAGTGTTATCATGTACATTGTTTTGTCTTGGTGTAAAAGATGGGCTACAGTAAATATTCTGCTCAATACAACAGATTTGTTTCCTTCAACATCCTTAAACAACCCTTATTCAGGGACCTTTTGAGCGGGATGGGTTACTCGACCAGAAGAAAATTCTAACTGGGCCCCACCTGCAAGGTCATGTGCTGTTTATCTTGATATGAGATCACCATGTCGCGCACATATGGTTGTGATGCATGTGCCTGGTGTACCCTTATCAAACGGGTAGTCATGATGGGTATACTGGACTTCGTATATTTTACCCCAGAGTCACTTTGATGGCATGTACTGCTCTCTCACTCAATAATAATAATAATCCCCATCATACAAGCAGCATCATTTATTTCCAGCCTTATGTGATGGCATGTAATGGCTATGAGGAAATATTAGCTTCACTGGAGACAGTTAAAGGTTGGCAACTGGAAGTGCGTCCAGCCATAGAAAAATCTACCTCAAAAGATTCCATCTGACCCATGCTTGCATGGAAAAGTGGACGTTAAAATGATGCAAAGGAAAAAGAAAAAGCTTTTCTGATGATTCATCGAGAATCTTCATAGTGATGACAATGGCACATACATAGGCTTTTGCTGCAATGTCAAAATGTAATCAAGTAATTCAATTCAATATGGCTTTATCTGGCCACAAGAAGCTAATTAGGGGTCTATTGTTTATTGATGACACTGTTGATGTAGTGTATGGGAAATTATCAATACAACTTAATACGAAACAACAGTGAAGGTTAGAATCATACAATAGAAATTTATATCAGAGTTCAAATTAAGAAGAAGACAATTGTACATCAGTGAAAATACAGATTCTAAAATCAATATTAAACAATACTCAGGGAAAATTTTCATTTAAAAATTTATGATAATGCACTTAAATCAACTCACAGACATTCAAACACTACATGTTACATGCAGTCATTGTATAACAACCCTATTTCCTCTATAATACAAAAAAAAATTAAATGTGAAAGTGAAAGTAAAAAAGAAAATGGCTGACTTTGATGATGAGAAATGTTAATTTTAACTGATTTAAGTGTAGCATTTAAAATTTCTTTATGATATCCTTTGGTTAATAATGATCAATGTTGATTTTAGAACATTGTTATTGTTGTGATAGATCAATTTTTTTTTTCGTCTTTTTACTTAATCAAGTAATCAAAAACGCAACTTTTGTTGTATAGTTGCGATATAAACCTGTTGGTAAATCTACAGTACAAAAAAACTGCAGCATCACCACAACTGCAACCACTACCACCACCACCACCACCACCACCACCACCATTATCATCATCATCACCACCACCATGTTCATCATCATCATCACGACCACCATCAATCACCACCTTCATTACTGTCATTTTAACATTTACTTTTCCATGCTCGCATTGTTCATAGAAATGTGCATTAAGACAGAGTTTTCTGTAGCTGGGTGCTCTTCCTGTCACTAATCCCTACTAGTTTGTAAGGGAGGTAGCAATCTCCCAGTCTTTTGGACAACAAACTACACAGACTTGTTTAAACTGAAAATTGAAAACAAATGGCATGGTTGAAAGAACCTTTTGTTCACCAGCAGCAAACACACGTGAATTTCAAGCATATACTAACTCCCAGACACGCAAACACACACACAGTCTCTCTTGCACACAAACACACATGCACATAAAGACTTTATGCACTTTCACACTTCATATACACACACATACAGAGATACATATGAAGAATACACAACCATAGTTACACAAAAACCACACACCTCATATATATATATATATATATATACTGCTGAGCTGAGACCCCCTTTGGTCATGACTGACCATGGGATTGCACCTAGAAAGTTACCCTCCCAGGCACAAGTCCGAGCAAGGTTGTTTGTGGAAGGCCAGCGGTCACCCATGCATACCGGCCTCCCCTCTCCACATCACCAGTGTTATCCAAAAGAAAGGCAAAGGCTGATACAGCTTGGCACCTGTGACATTGCAACTCATTTCTACAGCTGAGTGAACTGGAGCAATGTGAAATAAAGTATCTTGTTGAAAAACACAACATGTAACATGGTATGTATGTATGTATGTATACTCTCACACATACACACATATCGACTCAAACACACACTCACACACAACCACATATATAGACTAAAATTATGATAATTTAGGACTGTTATAATTGCCTCTCCTAAAAAAAAATCACACCCCATACACATAGATATGTATGTGTGTGTGGTGGGAATTTTTCAGTTTCAGTCTACCAAAACCATTTTCAAGGCTTTGGCTAACCCAGGGCTATAATAAAAGACCCTTATCCAAAATACATACAGAATAAAAGAGTTCTTCAAGCCAATGTACACGAGACTTCTTGCTGTTTAATTTTACACCAAAGTATTCCTGTAGTGGAATATTCCAATTAGCAAAGATGGTGATGATGATGATCATCATCATTTAATGTCCATTTTCCATGCTGGCACGGTTCTGTCTAACATCTATATTATGCTCTTCAAGATAAAATATTCTGCTGAGTAAACATATCTGGAATGGAGCAATTTCACCTGCAAAGGATGGCATTACAAAGAGAAATAATGACTCACCTAACAAACAAGACTAGATGTTCAAATCAAAAGTGGTACAAAGATCTTTTAAAGATATTCCTTACTGTATCTTGTAACTACTATCTTGTAATCTAAAGAAAAATCTAAAGAAACAATTCATCAAAGAGACTGTTTCTTCAACTACCCAATTCCACCCATTACATTCTTTACTCAATGTTTATCTGTGATTACAAAGATCCCGCTTGTCACTCTCATAAACTGTACGCTAGTCATCTGCGAACATGCAGCAGATACCAGCATCTCCATTGTTGAATCATAATTTGCCTATCTTTGATCATATATGTGTGTGTTTGTGTGTGTGTGTATATATAAATATATATATAGAGATGGATAGATAGATGGATGGATGGATGGATAGATAGATAGATAGATAGATAGATAGATAGATAGATAGATAGATAGATAGAGAGATAGAGAGAGAGAGAGAGAGAGAGATAGACAGACAGATAGATAGATAGACAGACAGACAGACAGACAGACAGACAGACAGACAGATAGATAGATAGATAGATAGATAGAGAGAGTGATAGACAGACAGATAGATAGACAGACAGACAGACAGACAGACAGACAGACAGACAGACAGATAGATAGATAGATAGATAGATAGATAGATAGATAGATAGATAGATAGATAGATAGACAAACAGACAGATAGGTATCAAATAATGAGTGGAAATTGAACCGGTGAGTGTAAGGCAGTATGACCTTCCCCTGATACAACAAAAGATATTGATATAGATACACACACATCCACCTCCAATTGCCATCTTCCTGTATACATACACACGCACACACACACACATACACACATACATACATAAACAGACATACACACACTCACACAATATTTTCTATTATAAGCACAAGGCCTGAAATTTGCGGAATTTGACCCCAGTGCATAACTGGTACTTTCTTAATCGACCCCGAGTGAGGGCGCGTGGCTTAGTGGTTAGGGCATTCGGCTCATGATCGTAAGGTTGTGAGTTCGATTCCCGGCGACGCGTTGTGTCCTTGAGCAAGACACTTTATTTCACGTTGCTCCAGTCCACTCAGCTGGCAAAAATGAGTTGTACTTGTATTTCAAAGGGTCAGCCTTGTCACTCTCTGTGTCACGCTGATTTTCCCCGAGAACTACGTTAAGGGTACACGTGTCTGTGGAATGCTCAGCCATTTGCACGTTAATTTCACGAGCAAGCTGTTCCGTTGATCGTATCAGCTGGGACCCTCGTCGTCGTAACCGGCGGAGTCTTTTTTTTTTTTTAAATCGACCCCGAAAGGATGAAAGGCAAAGTCAACCTCGGCGGAATTTGAACTCAGAATGTAACAGCAGACGAAATACCTATTTCTTTATTACCCACAAGGGGCTAAACACAGAGAGGACAAACAAGAACAGACAAATGGATTAAGTCAATTATATGGACTCCAGTGCGTAACTGGTACATATTTAATCGACCCCGAAAGGTACATATTTAATCGACCTCGGCGGAATTTGAACTCAGAACGTAACGGCAGACGAAATACCTATAAACATTTCGCCCGGCGTGCTAACGTTTCTGCCAGCTCGCCGCCTTCATACATACATATAATGCTTTGTTAAAATTAAGGAAGCTGAAAGAAAACAAAGGAATTGTTATATAGGGGAGGTAACTGACGTTAGTTACCATTTTGCTCAGAAAACGTTTAGTCACTTATCTTTAGGACCAACCTATATTGAGTATATCTATGGTCAAAGACATTCCAGTCGTGATTGTCTTATTGTATCTGTAAGAATACACTATCCATCGTATTCTACCTTCTTTACGACCCTAGGGTGCGAATTGAGGGAGATTTGGGAGCTGTTTCTATGCAGGTCGTACAACAGAGACTCTCCCTTGTTCGCTCTAGAAACATTGAGTTAGAGTAGACAGGGAGATTAAATGTCTGCCTTTCAGATTATAGCTTGTTTACTGGTTATTATCCTTTCAAACTCAATGCCCTGTACCATCTCTCTTTCTGTCTGGCTAACATGAAGTTAGATATCGATGGAGAAGGTAAATGATCTATGCTGTAGTCTCAAATACGGGAAATTAATCGCAATTAAATGCGTTTGTTTTCTTTATCTGCAGAAAGAATGAAGGATCACCATCGAATCATAAATAATACCTAACAACCAGTTAAATTTGCTGGGAATAAATTCTCGTTTTTATTTCCATTTTGTATTGTAATACATTGGCTCCGAGAACCTAATGGACTATTTGTCATTTAATGCTTACAACAGGGAACCTTATACTCCATTCGAGGAAACCTTTGCATCAAGCATCCGCAATATTTTCCAAGAAACGAGTGTCAGGAGGCACAGTTTGGCAACAAGCGCCGTATTATTAAATAATTATAAGTAATTTTTCGTTAGGTGTGCCATTCAAAAGGTCCCGCGTGCTTGAAATAGCTGCTAAATCTCCCTCAAAATCACTCACTATTGTCGTTGTTTAGCTATTGGTTAATGGAAATTAACTGAAAGCCCGAACGTGCGTGTGTGTTGGTGCTTGTGACTGTCCCTACCCCACCAACTGATAATTAGTTTTGGTTTATTTACATTATTTATATTTGACAGATATTTGTCATCTTGTTTGTTGTTAACACAATGTTTCAGCCTTCATCAGGTATCTTGGGGAATTTCGAACCTGGGTCCTCATTCCTAAAGTATTTTTCGATGTTACTATTATTATTATTATTATTATTATTATTATTATTATTATTATTATTGTTGTTGTTGTTGTTGTTGTTGTTGTTGTTCAGGTCACTGCCTGGAATCGAACTCGGAATCATGGGGTTTGTAGCCCGCGCTCTTAACCACTACGTCATATGCCCGTGCGCATATGGCGTAGTGGTTACATATCCGTCGAATGTAAATAATGTAAATAATGTACATAATTCCTCATCTCTTAAATCTAGAACAGTTTTGGTTTGTTTACATCCCCATAACTTAGAGGTTTGTCAAAAGATATCTAGGGTCAAGTTGTTTATCTAAACCCATCAAGGCCTAAAATATGACTGCAGTTTAACAAATGAAATATGGTAAAAGATAATATGTATTTATTATAAACATGAGACCACAAATTTGAGGAGAGGAAACAGTCACTTATATTATGCTTAGTATGTGACTGGTACTTTAGTTTATGTCTTTTGCAGGGAGTTGAAGGGGAAGGACTTCCTGGAAAAGTCCGAGGAGGGGGACTTCCTGGAAAATTTCAAGGAGGGGAGGAAGGGGAGGAGGGACTTCCAGGAAAAGTCAGAGGAGGAGATTTAGTGGGGGAGGACTTCCTGCGAAATTCCAAAGAAGGGAAAGTACTTCCAGGAAAATTACGAGGAGGGGGAACTTTATGCTGGTGGCATGTAAAAAGCACTCACTACACCCTGCTGAATGATTGGCGTTAGGTAATGCATCCAGTTGAAGACACCTTGCCAGATCAGTTTGGAGCTTGGCACAGCCTCCCGGCTTGCCGGTCCTCAGTCAAACCATCCAACCTATGCCAGCATGAAAGCAGACGTTAAAACAATGATGATGATAATATATATGTATGTATGTATGTATGTTTGTATGTATGTATGCATGTATTTGCGTATCTGTGTTTGTCCCCTCACCATCACTTGGTAACCGATAGAATAAGTACTAGGCTTACAAAGAATAAGTCCTAGGGTCGATTTGTTCAACTAAGGGTGGTGCTCCAGCATGGCCACAGTCAAATGACAGAAACAAGTATAAGAGTTAAATATATATATGATGACGGGTTATTACCCAGAAACTCAGGTCCATGTGTATCACGTCAGGCTAGAGATAGGAACAATGATTTTTCCTTTGCAAATACTGAGAGGGCACAGAGAGTGTGTCAATAGCCAGCTGGAGGAGATGTCTTCCTGGAGCTATAAACTCCAGTAGCATTGTCGCATTTGGGTCAGCCACATTTAGGTGGCAAATATACTTCACAATGTCATGCTGCCACTGTTTATATCTTGCTCAGAGATTTATTATTGTTCGTTTCTCCTTTTTCGAGATCAGTGATTTTTCATCACTGGAAAAAAGTATATGTATTTGCATTGAGAATCACTTCTCATTCCAGCCGGTGGTTGTCAAATGCTGATGACAGGTTATTACCCAGAAACTCGGGTCCATGTCTATCATGTCAGGAGATGGGAACGATGATTTCCCATTGTAAATACTGATAGGGCACAGACAGTGTGTCAATAGCCAGCTGGAGGAGATGTCTTCCTGGGGCTATAAACTACAATAGCATCGTCCCTTATAGTTCACCTACATTTAGGTGGCAAATATACTTCATGAAGTCATGCTGCTACTGTTTATATCTAGCTCAGAGATTTATTATTGCTTATATATATATATATATATATATAATATATATATATATATATATTATATATATATAATATATATATATATATATATATATATATATTATAATATATATATATATATATATATATATATATATATATATATATATGTATATATATATTATGTATAATATATAGGGAGAATTCACAAAAAAACAAAAGACGAAGACAGGTGGTGTAGACAATAAATAGATACAGAAAACAATATCATCTTACAACAGTTGAAGGTTCCATCAGTAAAACAA
>NC_042999.1:14059673-14074673 GCF_006345805.1 Octopus sinensis | reverse complement strand
TAGCTTTGGGTTGTCTTTAACATTCTCCCTTGCCATCCTAAATTCAGCTGCTCACTTATGCGCTGCTGATAAAACTGGAGAGTCATCTCCTAATGTAGCAACCATTTCAACATGAATGTCGTTGGAGGCTAAAGCCTTTTCCTGCAGGTACTTGCTAACACCACGATGCCAAGTACCATATTTTAATGTGTATAAGGAACCCCTTAATATTCAGGGCTTAAAATTTGATAAAAAGGTTTTGTAAGGGATTATAATACAATCAATTTATAAGAAACTCCCATATTTTTTTAACCTAATTTTTGACAACTACGCCATATGCCCATGCGCATATGGCATAGTGTTTAAGAGCACGGTCTACTAACCCCAAGATTCCAAGTTCGATTCCAAGCAGTGACCTGAATAATAATAATAATAATAATAATAATAATAATAATAATAATAATAATAATAATAATATTGAAAAATACCTTAGGAATGAGAACCCAGGTTCGAAATTTCCCCAAGACACCTGATGAAGGCTGGAGGGTGTATCAGCCAAAACGTTGTGTTAACAACAAACAAGATGAGGGTAAATATCTGTCAAATGAAAATAATGTAAATAATGTATATAATTCCTTATCTCCTAAATATAGAACTGTATTAAAAAGGAGTTTTTTATACATGTTAACATGTGGTAATTTTATCGAACTTTCAAGAGAAGTCACTACTAGTTACTTTCGAAGTCTTCTTTGAAAAGTCAGATGTCAGTTTCCTGGAAAGAAACAATTCAGTTATAAATAAAGAGATTTGAAATGAATGCATGCACTCACAGCTCTAGTGTTAGCTAGCATCATGGTCAGGCAACAAACCTTTCAGACCATCCTCATATCTATCTATCTATCTGTCTGTCTATCTATCTATCTATCTATCTATCTATCTATCTATCTATCTATCTATCTATCTATCTATCTATCTATCTATCTATCTAGCTAGCTAGCTAGCTATCTATCTATCTATCTGTTAATCTTTCTCTCTGTCTGTCTGTTTATCTATCTATATCTATATCAATAGATACAGGGTGCGTAAGATATTTGAGGAGAGATTTATGTTTATAAAAAAACAGATGTATAATAACAGACAATAACTTTATTTTTCAAAAAATGCTATGAGGATAAAAATAAACCTTCTTTTCTATAACGTTATTCAATAAAGCCACCTTCAGCTTCAACAACTGCTTCTATATGAGATCTAAATCCTCTACATGCTCAAATCAAGTGGTCTTGGTCCATTTTGGACATTACTCTGACTATGGCAGCTTTCAAAGAATCTTTGGTATTATGGGCATGTTCATTGACCTCTCTCTCTCTCAATGCTCCACTTGTAATAGTCCAATGGATTGAGATCTGGGGAATTAGGAGACCAAATGTTAAGGGTTATGTGATCATGAAAATTTTCAGCCATCCATTCCTGTGTTATTAGAGCCATGTTTTACAGTGCAGAGTCTTACTGAAACACATATGGCCTTCCATTGCATACACTGTCTATCCAGGGCTTAAGAATTATTTCCAGGACCTCAATGTAGGCGGCTGAGTTAACTCTAAGGCCTTGTGGAAAGACGTAAGGAGACATTACATGTCCTTCATTATTGACAACCACTAAAAGTATGACAGTAGCAGGAAATTTTGTAAGCATAACTCTTGGAACTTCAGAAGGGTCTACACATAACCATCTGTCCTTTCTTTTGTTAACTTTTTGATCTTGGTCGAAGTTTTTCTCGTTTGAGAAAAACCAAATCAAATCTTCTCCTGATTTGGGTTTTGTCCCCGTTAATGGGGGTGGCCAGATCCACCTCAATGCCATAGCAACCAAAGTAGGCAGGTGCCTCCCACCCCAACTGTTGGGCTGGTTGTTGCCCATTCTCCTTTGCCATCATGAGGCTTTTTGGGAGTTGAATTTTCTACGGGGAGCATGCTCTTGCGTACCCCAAACTGAATTTTTCCCTGTAAGTTTGGAGTTATACTCCCTAATCATCATCATCGTTTAATGTCCGTTTTCCATGCTAGCACGGGTTGGATGGTTCAACCAGGGTTTGGGAAGCCAGGAGGCCGCACCAGGCTCCAGTCTGATCTGGCAGTGTTTCTACAGCTGGATGCCCTTCCTATGCCAACCACTCCATGAGTCTAGTGGGTGCTTTTTACTTGCCACCAGCACAGAAGCCAGTCAAGGCGGCGCTGTATTGGCCACATTCGGATGGTGCTTTTTATGTGCCACCGGCCCAGGTATCACAACTACAATTTCCATTTGATATTTATTTTGATGTTGATGTACTTGACATATATATATATATATTAGGGAGTACAACTCCAAACTTACAGGGGAAAATTCAATTTAGTATTAAATCAAATTTCACAATATAAATATATAATATATACAAATTAGAGAAAAACCACTATTATGCAATTCAAACAATAATAGACATAAACCAAATCATAAATCTAGTTATATGTTTTAAAATATATTTTATTTTTTATCTATGATTTGGTTTATGTCTATCATTGTTTGAATTGCATAACAGTAGTTTTTCTCTAATTTATATATATATATATATATATATATACCATATCACATCCTCTTCTGAGATTGTCTTGAATCATTAATTCTGAAAGGAATTGAACCCATTCCCACTCTTCTAAGTTTCCAAGTATTGCAAGTGTACAAGAGGACAACAACCGGTGTTGTTGCTGCCCTCTTGAACAAACCTATTTTCCTCGTTTCTTTCTATTTCCCATTCTTGTCTATACTTAATAAAATAATACAATCACTGAAATTCTCTTTTTAGCCTTTCACAACAACAAAACTCCGAAAGCAGAACAATGGAACTCAAAACTACAAAGTATTATCCAAAAGGTAAAAGTCTATCATACATGAAGCTAACAGTTGTTTTATGGATTTGTGTTTATGCAAAGCAACATGGATTTTAGTAGTTCTTTGTATCAAAATGTTTTGAAAATCATGTTCACAATTCTTTATAATCATTCTTCCTCTCTATCCACCAGTGAACTTGCACACAAAGTATTACCACAGGCAATTTAATCCTATGTTCTTCTATGTCTGTAACTTAACTACTTTCTATTCAAATAATGTATTTCTAACTCGGATAATAAGAGAAGATATTTTCGGGAAACAGATGCAGTCAATAAAATCATTTCGGTACTTTTGTGCTGCTACATATATCCTGTTGGCACCTTTTATAAGATTTTGGTTGGTATTACCTATTTCAAACATAGGCACAGGTGTGGCTGCGTGGTAAGAAGCTTACTTCCCAACCACGTGGCTCTGGGTTCAGTCCTTTCGTTTGATACTTTGGGAAAGTGTCTGCTACTATAGTCTTGGGCCAATCAAAGCCTTGTGAGTGGATTTGGTAAACAAAGAGTAAAAAAGTTCATTTTGTGTGTGTGTGTGTGTGAGTGTGTATTTCTGTCAGTGTTTGTCTCTCACCACTGCTTGACAAGCAGTGTCAGTGTGTTTACATCCCCATAACCTAGTAGTTCAGTAAAAGAGATTGATAGAATAAATACCAGTTTTAAGGAAATACCAGTTTTACACTCTCAGAGTGGTTGGCGTTAGGAAGGGCATCCAGCTGTAGAAACTCTGCCAGATCAGACTGGAGCCTGGGGCAGCCTCCTGGTTCGCCAGTCCTCAGTCAAATCGTCCAACCCATGCTAGCTTGGAAAGCAGACGTTAAACAATGATGATGATGATGATGATGAAGAAAAAATTGGACAACTGATGGCTTCATTTACCTCAATGCAAGTCCATTTTTATCAGATAAAACACTACCATTTGATATATTGTATGGTGCTCAAATAACTCCATTGTTTCAATGGAGTTATTGAAGCACCATACAATATATCAAATGGTACTTTATTCCGCTTCTTTGTATTCTAAGTTTTAGTCCAGATGGTGTCAATTTTGTATTTGATCCTTTTAAAGTCAATAAATGAATACCCATCTACAGAGGTGGAATGGACCATTGGGAATGTCAGAGAATCAATGGAAATGCCTTGAAGTATGCTTTAAAATTTATCTGCCGTTCTCTATCTCTCTCTCTTTCTCTATGCTTTTTACTCACTCTCTTTCTCTCTCTCTCTCTCTCTCTCTCTCTCTCTCTCTCTCTCTCTCTCTCTCTCTCTCTCTCTCTTCCTCTTGAAGACACCTGTCTTGGCCAGACTGGATGCAGAATGGGCTCTGCTAGATTTAGATATCCAAGAGCACTATATATCATGACAGCACCCTTACAGCTCTATCAAGAACTGATACCTATTTCTTTACTACCCATGAGGGGCTAAACACAGAGAGGATAAACAAGGACAGACAAACGGATTATGTCAATTATATCGACCTCAGTGCGTAACTGGTACTTATTTAATCAACCCTGAAAGGATGAAAGGCAAATTCAACCTCGGCGGAATTTGAACTCAGAACGTAGCAGCAGACGAAATACCTATTTCTTTACTACCCACAAGGGGCTAAACACAGAGGGGACAAACAAGGACAGACAAACGGATTAAGTCGATTATATCGACTCCAGTGCGTAACTGGTAATTAATTTATTGACCCCAAAAGGATGAAAGGCAAAGTCAATCTCGGCGGAATTTGAACTCAGAATGTAACAGCAGATGAAATACCGCTAAGCATTTCGACCGGCGTGCTAACGATTCTGCCAGCTTGCCACCTATGAAGAACTGATACCTGAAAGAAGAAAGAGGAGAGATGAAAATCACAGCCACCCTTGGCTGAATTTGAACTTAGATCAGAACAAGGTGAGAGACTAACCACTCTATAGCTTGTAGTCTAACATTCTACATTTTCTATCAAATTCTCTCAACTTGTATAAACACCAAATAACACAAATAGTAATGGATAAATTTCTCAGACACTTTTCTAGTAATCTATTTCTAATAATCTATTTTTATTAAACTGTTTATATCGACCAATTTCTAATCTATTTTTATTAATCTAATTCTATTGATCTGTTTCTCTAAATCTATTTCTATTGATGTTTTTCTTTCTTTCTTTTTCTTATTTTGTATTGATTTTTTCTATTTCTATTGATCAGTTTTTCTGTTTAATTCTATGAGGGAATATAGTTCCTGCAATATCTTGGTTAGTACTTCCTCTTCGGTTATTCTTGACTGAATCCAGACAAAAGCTATCTGGCAGATCAATAAACTTCCTCTTGCTGATAACTTCCAATCCTTGGCTCAATGCTATGGCTGTATGTATCGTAGCTTTGCCTCTTCTAACCTCGCTTCTATGGCCTTTGCCTCCCAGAATCTACCGATTCCATTTACATCATCCACCTATCCGCAACATCCTAATCAATCTTAAACCAAAATACAACTACAGCAGGATTTTCTTAGCATCTCAACATTTCCTATGTTGCCGCTATGCCACCCACCCCCACCAAGAATCTGGATGAATAATAAGTAAATAAATATATATATATACATTCCAGATGAGCAGAGGCTGTGTGGTTAAAATATTTGCTTCTCAGCCATGTGGTTTCAGGTTCCAGCCCCTCTGTGGAGCACCTTGGGCAAGTATCTTCTACTACAGCTCTAGGCCAAAGCCTTGCAATTGGATTTGGTAGATGGAAACTGAAAGAAGCCCTGCATATAAATATATGTGTGCATGTGTGTGTGTGTTTGTATCTGTGTATAAATCTCTCTCTCTCTTGCCCACTTTCAGTCTCTCTCTCTCACTCTCTTTCTCTTTTATATATTAATATATATATATATATATATATTATATATATATATATATATATATATATATCATATATATATATATAGTTGAAATTACAGAAAAATAAAAGACAAAGACAGGTATATAAACAACATGCAGGTGTATTAGTTTGACGCTCAGGAAAGTGAGAAAGTCTTTTACGTTTCAAGCCTACACTCTTTAATTAAAAAGGGACACGAGGAAAAAACAGAGAGAGTATAAAAAAAGAGAGAGAATAAAAAATATATATCTATCAGCTGGAACCAAGATGAGAGTATCAATATGCATTATATACTATTTGTGTAAAAAATCCAAAATGTTAACCTTTACTCACCTGAAGAAAATATTTTCTTTTTGTACATGATGTAATTAATTTGTTCATCAATAAAAACAAGTCTGAAACAGATGTAGTAAACATCAGCTAATCTGAGTTACTATTTATATATATGTGTAGCTGTGTGGTAAGTAGCTTGCTTACCAACCACATGGTTCCAGGTTCAGTTCCACTGCTTGGCACCTTGGGCAAGTGTCTTCTACTGTGGCCTCAGGCCGACCAAAGCCTTATGAGTGGATTTGGTAGACAGAAACTGAAAGAAGCCCGTCATATATATATATATATGAGGACATAAAGATGCTCTCACCAGTTGCCAAGCGGTGGTAGGGGATAAACACAAAAATACACATATATGACAGGCTTCTTTCAGTTTCCTTGTATCAAATCCACTCACCATGCTTTCCTCAGCCTGAGGCTGTAATAGAAGATACATGACCAAGGTGCTCTGCAGTGCAATGCTCAGACACTAAAAGGACACCAGAATTTATACCACATGTGCAAAACATTATCAATGAAAACCTCAGAAGATTGATGAGGTCCATTGCTAAAGAAATTCAGGTGTCAGAGTGGACTATCAGAACTGTGGTACCTCACGATATTTGATACAATTCCTATGTAATGAGGAAAAGCCAATTCATGTCTGCAAGGACACAGGCAAACCATCTCATCTGTTCAAAATGGTTACTTAACAAAGTGGAAATCCCTCATGAATGAAGCATGCTTTGGTTTTTCTCTGATGAAAGAAACTTTGACCAGGATAAAAAAGCTAACAAATATCTGGCAGTGTCGGCTATAGCCTAGTCACCTGTATAGTTAACCAGGTGATGCATGAAGGAGTCATACCCAATGACTAGTGTAGCAGCTGTCACGTAAAAAGCACCATTTGAGCGTGATCGTTACCAGCGTCGCCTTACTAGCACTTGTGCTGGTGTCACGTGAAAAAACATTTGAGCGAGGTCATTGCCAGTGCCGCCTGACTGGCCCCCATGCCGGTGGCATGTAAAAGCACCCACTACACTCTCAGTTGGCGTTAGGAAGGGCATCCAGCTGTAGAAACTCTGCCAGATCAAGATTGGAGCCTGGTGCAGCCATCTGGTTCACCAGACCTCAGTCAAATCGTCCAACCCATGCTAGCATGGAAAGCGGACGTTAAACGAAGATGATGATGATGAGGTGACAGGTGGTCATGTGCAGATCCTTCTGAAGTACCCAGAGTGATGCACACGAAATTTTCAGCAACTGTGATGGTTTTAGGAGTATTGAGTAGTGAAGATCATGTGATGCATCCCCACTTTTTTCTACAGGGTCTTAGAATTAATGCAGCTGGATACATTGAGGTCCTGGAAACTGTTATCAAGCCCTAGATTGATGAAGTATGAAATGGAAGGCCATACGTGTTTCAACAAGATTCAGCACCTTCTCACAAAGCCCCAGTCACCCAAGAATGGTTGTCAGACAATCTTTACGATTATGTAACACCGAATATGTGGCCTCCAAACTTGCCAGATTTGAACCCCATGGACTATTATGTGTGTAGTGCTGTTAAAAGGGGGAAATAATCATCATCCTCATAATGCCAAATCTTCAGTGAAGGCCGCCATTGTCCAGGTAATGTCCAAAATGAATAAGGACCATATAGTGTCAGCATGTCAGTTTCGGTCCCACATTGAAGCAATCATCGAAGCCGAAGGCAGCTTCGTAGAATAATTCACTTAAAAAATCATTAACAAGACTAACTGCACCAATGTTTATTCAAATAAATATTTATTTCTCTTGAAATAGTGTTGTTTTATTGTATACCAAAACTGTCCTCAATACCCCTCGCATCCTGTATATATACACATGCACACATGCACATGCACACACACACATACACACACACATACACACTTTGCATGCACACACACACACACATATACACACTTACACACACACACACACACACACACACAACACACATGCAACACACACACACACACATATACACACTTGCACACACACAAACAACACACATGCAACACACACACACACATACATACACACTTGCACACACACACATACATACACACACTTGCACACACATACATATACCTACACACACTTGCACACACACACACACAACACACACACACACACACACACATATGAATGAATACGTGTGCAAGTGTTCTCTGTGAAAGTAGTTCTATATAAGTATGGCGCTGCTTCAGTTTTGCTCTATATTTAGCAACGGTTCCTCTCTGGGAATGTCTTGTTTTTCATCACATCAAATCCATCTTTAACACTTCCACTTATCTTGTCAACCACATCTATCAGCTACACATCACATTTGCTTTCTACATTTTATGCTCACCCACAACATCCGGCTTTTTTCTTTTTTTTTTTGTTTTCCTTTGTTAGTAAACCATTCTTTGTATTCTATTTGTGGCATTTCTTTCATTTGAAAATATTTCAAGTTCAGGAAGTTTTCAGATTTGAGAATTTCAGAAAATATTTTCAGATGTCTTGAAAAAAAGCATCTGGTTTCCAATGCTTTTCTGTTTCTGTCAAAACTTCACTGCTCTTGTGAGATTGCAAATTTAGTCGTCATCGTCATCGTCATCATCATCATCATCATCATCATCATCATCAACATTATCTTCACCGCCACCAACACCACCACCTATTTCCAGCTATTTCTGGTTATATATAAATAAATATATATATATATATATATATATATATATATATATATATATATATATATATATATTTGCCATGATAGATCGCTAGCCACTACAACATTCTATATTTTGTTTCCCTGTTTCTTTCTGTGTTCCTTTCTGTGGAAGAGCATATGCTCGAAACGTTAAAGACTTTTTCAATTCCCGAGCGTTATACTAATACATCTGTTTGTTGTCTACACCACCAGTCTTCGTCTTTTGTTTTTTTTGTCAATTCTCCATATATATATATATATATATTCATTAGCTTGTTTCAGTCATTTGACTGTGGCCATGCTGGAACACCACCTTTAGTCGAACTAATTGACCCAAGGACTTATTCTTTGCAACTCTAGTACTTATTTTATCAGTCTCTTTTGCCAAAGCCCTAAGTTACATGATGATGATGAGGAGGAGGAGGAGGAGGAGGAAGAGGAGGAGGATTGAGGATAATGATGATGATGGTGGTGATGATTATGAGGAGGAGGAGGAGGAGGAAGAGGAGGATTGAGGATGATGATGGTGGTGGTGGTGATGATGATGATGATGATGAGAGGAGGAGGAGGAGGAGGAGGATAGTGGTGATGATGATGATGAGGATGATGATGGTGAAAAAGAAAAAGACTGCCCATCAAGCCTCCTCGATGAACTTGCAAAACGTGACTCATGAGGCGTGAGTACCCTAAGCTCACAAAAGAATGCAGAAGGATTTGGAGGGGTCCCCCCCTCCATTTCGTTATACAAAGGGTTAATTAAATTGACAATACTGAAACTCTTGAAACACAATTGGTGTTGCATTTAGTCAAAAGAAATCAATAATTTAATACCACCCTAACCCTTTTCTCCACCCCTCCCCTTCCTCTTCCTCTTCCTCTCCTCCTCTACTAGTTAATGTTGCATAACCAGCAAGTATCAGAAAAATCTAAGACTATCTCAGAATCTGAACAATTTTCCTTTTTTTTTTGATTTTTTTTTATCTCATATTTTTTTTTTTTTTTTTTGCAATACATTAACCTAGAATATTATTTTCTAAACCTTAGATAATAATATTCTTAAAATTTTGCATTAATTGAACAAAAATACTTTGGAATCCATTCTTCTTGAAGTGGAGGAGAAAAAACAGCAAAGTGGCAGCACTCTGTAAAAGACTTGGTGGCGGATGTAGGTTGAGGGGAGGGGCAGTAGCACCTTCATCATCATCATCACCATCATCTCTTTCATCATCTTTATCATCATCACCATCATAATTTTCCTCTTCATCATCACCATCATAATTTTCATCTTCATCATTTTTATCATCCTCCTCCTCATCATCATCATCGTCGTCGTCGTCATCGTTATCACCATCATCGTTTTCATTTTCATTATTGTCACCATCATTATTTTGATCTTCATCATCATTGCCATCATCATCATCATTATCATCTTCTTCACCACCACAACAGCATCATCATCATCATCATCATCATCATCACTGTCATCATCATTGTTGTAATCGTCGTCATCGTCATCATCATCATCATCATCATCATCATCATGACTGACATCGTTTTAGTAAACCTTGTTCCATACCAAACAAGGAAAATGGACGTTAAAACAATGATGAGGATTGTTATAATAATCACACTCCACCTCCTCCTCCTCCTCCTCATCATCATCATCATCGTCATCGTCATCGTAGTCTTTGTCATTGTTGTCATCAGCAGTTTAATCCCCATAACCATCATTGTTCTCATCGTCAACATTTTCATCTACTTCCTCCTCCTCCTCCTCATCATCATCATCGTCATCATCATCATCAACAACAACAACAACATCAGAATAGTCCTCATAACCATCACCATCATCATCATCATCTTCACCATCACCATCATTATCATCATCATCACTGTCATCATCATCATCATTATCAGCACCATCATCATCATCATCAGCAGCAGCAGCAGCAGCAAAAAAAAAAAAAAAACTTAGCTTCAGATCGTTTGCTTTGTATTATTTTGTTTTGGTTTGTTTTCAATTTTTTTCTTTATTTCATTAACGAAGTGTAAAAATCAAACATCGTTACATTTGAAATTACACAAACTTTGAGATTTTTTTTTACCTTCATCACTAACAAGTTTATATATTTTTGTCATTAGTGTTTTTATAAACACAGTTTGCATTTTATTTATTTATTTACTTTTAGAAAAACTCACACTGTAAACTAATTAACTTTATTTTATTTACTGCTTGTGGTAGTTGTTTAGCCCTAGGCCAATCCCATTCGAGCAGACTTATGATCATAAACATTCCAATTGTGACAATCTTGTATTTCATGATATTAGAAATGTATTAAATAAATTTGAACCATCCATGCCAGCATGAGGCACCTTGGGCAAGTATCTTCTATTAAAGCTCTGGGCCAACAAAAGGCTTGTGAGCGAATTTGGCAGACTGAAAAACTGTGCCTGTTGTGTGTGTGTGTGTGTGATTGTACAGAAACATATATACACACAAATATATTATACGTACACATTATATATCATCATCATCATCATCCTCATTTAACGTCCGCTTTCATGCTAGCATGGGTTGGACGGTTCAACTGGAGTCTGGGGAGCCCTAAGGCTGCACCAGACCAGTCAGATCTGGCAGTGTTTCTATACACTGGATGCCCTTCCTAACGCCAACCACTCCGAGAGTGTAGTGGGTGATTTTATGTGCCACCGACACAGGTGCCAGACAGAGCTGGCGAACGGCCACGCTCGGATGGTTTTTTTATATGTGCCACCGACACAGGTGCCAGACGAGGCTGGCGACGGCCACGCTCGGATGGTGTTTTTATTTGCCACCGACACTAAGTGCCAGATGAGGCTGGCGAACGGCCACGATCGGATGGTGCTTGTTACGTGCCCACAGCACGGAGGCCAGTCATGGCGGTACTGGCTACGGCCACGTTCGGATGGTTTTTCTTGTGTGCCATCGGCACTGGTACCACAAAGATACAAATTCCATTGATGTTCATCTATTTGTGATTTGGTTTGATTTTCACTTGCCTCAACAGGTCTTCACAACTGTCACACACTTGCCTCAACAGGTCTTCACAAGTGTCACATACTTGCCTCAACAGGTCTTCACAAGTGTCATAAGAAGGAAGGTATGCACAGGTGGACTGACTACGTCCCAGGTAGGGGCTACGGGTTATGGCCTGACTAGTCTTGCCGGGTCTTTGGATGTGTTTTTATGTGCCACCAACACAGGTGCCAGATGAGGCTGGCGAACGGCCACGATCGGATGGTGTTTGTTACGTGCCACAGCACGGAGGCCAGTCGATGTGGTACTGGCTACCGCAACGTTCGGATGGTTTTCTGTGTGCCACCGGCATTGGTACCACAAAGATACAAATTCCATTGATGTTCATCTATTTTGATTTGTTTTGATTTGATTGATTATGATTATTATTATATTATTATTATTATTATATCACTTGCCTCAACAGGCCTTCACAAGGTCATTTGATTTGATTAGCACTTGCCTCAAAGGTCTTCACAAGTGTCATAAGAAGTAAGGTATGCACAGGTGGACTGACTACGTCCCAGATATATATATATACACACACACACATATATATAGGTGCTGACAAAAGCTTTGTGGATGGGTTTGGTAGACGGAAACTGAAAGAAGTCTGTCGTATATATATATATATATATATATATATATATGTTTGTGAGTCTGCGTTTGTCCCCCCCACCATTGCTTAAAAACACATGTTGGTGTGTTTATGTCCCTGTAACTTACCAGTTCAGCAAAAGACACTGAAAGAATAAGTACTGAGCTTACAAAGAATAAGTCCTGGGGTCGATTTGTTTGACTAAAGGCAGTGCTCCAGCATGGCTGCGGTCAAGTGATTGAAATAAATGAAAGAATAAAAGTATATGCATATATAATATAATATATATATATATATATACAGAAGTGGCTGTGTGGTAAGTACCTTGCTTACCAACCACATGGTTCCGGGTTCAGTCCCACTGCGTGACATCTTGGGCAAGTGTCTTCTGCTATAGCCTCGGGCCGACCAATGCCTTGTGAGTAGATTTGGTAGACGGAAACTGAAAGAAGCCTGTCGTATATATGTATATATATATATGTATGTGTGTGTATATGTTTGTGTGTTTGTCCCCCTAGCATTGCTTGACAACCGATGCTGGTGTGTTTACATCCCCATAACTAAGCGGTTTGGCAAAAGAGACTGATAGAATAAGTCCTGGGGTCGATTTGCTCGACTAAAGGCAGTGCTCCAGCATGGCCAAAGTCAAATGACTGAAACAGGTTTAAGAGTAAAGAGTAATACATATATATATATGTGTGTGTATGCACATGTGTGTTTCTGTCTCCATGGCTTGGCATTGCATCATAGTTATAAAATAACTGTTACGATCACACAAGTGGTGCCGCCCATTTCCAATCTTCCATTGAAATCATGTCTGGCCATGCTGTAGCAATGCCTTGCTTGGAAACAGGTGAGGGTTGATAACAGGAGGGGCATCTTATATATTTATGCTTGTATGTCTTTGTGTCTGTGTTCATCCCCTACAGCCATTTGACAGCCAACTAATTATGGTGTCTTTGTCCTTGTAACTTAGCAGTTTGACAAAAAGAGACCGATAAAATAAGAACCAGGTTTTACAAAAATAAATAGTAAATACTGAGCTTCAATTCATTCGACTAAAAATTCTTCAAAGCAGTGCTCCAGCTTGGCCACAGTCTAATGACTGAAACAAGCAAAAACTAGAAGATAACTACTGAGCTTGATTTGCTCAACTAATACCTTCAAAGTGGTGCCCCAGCATGGCCACAGTCTAATGACTGGAACAAAGAAAAGATAAAAAAATACTACCATTTGATTTCAGGGATGTTTAGCTACTATTTCTAGCAGGTCTACCAATGACCTAGAAGCTCCCTCATCAATTCATTTATTTGTTTGTTAATTGATATCGATTTTTCATTTGATTATTTCCTTTTTTTTTCCGTTTTTACGTATTTGGTTCACTTTTCTTTTTGAATTTGGTTTTTTTAACATTTGTTTCTAGTATCACCGGATTTGGTTCAGTGTTCATTATATAGATATCTTATTTACTAATTTACTGGTGGTGGTGGTGGTGGTGGTGGTAGTGGTGGTATTGATGGTGGAGGTGGTATTGATGGTGGTGGTGATGGTGGTTGTGATGGTGGTGGTGGTGGTGGTGTTAGTAGTAATAGTAGTTGTAGTACTGGTCGTGGTGGTGGTGGTTGTCGTGGTGGTGGTCGTGGTGACAGTGCTGATTGAGGGAGCAGCAGGGGCAGCAGTAGTAGTAGTAGCAGTAGTAGTAGAAGTAGTAGTAGTAGTAGTAGTAGTAGTAGCAGCAGCAGTAGCAGTAGAAGCAGTAGTAGTAGAAGCAGTAGTAGTAGAAGCAGTAGTAGTAGAAGTAGTAGTAGTAGAAGCAGTAGTAGTAGAAGTAGTAGTAGTAGTAGTAGTAATAGTAGTAGTAGTAGTAGTAGTAGTAGTAGTAGCAGCAGCAGCAGGAGCAGCAGCAGTAGTAGTAGTAGTAGTAGTAGTAGTAGTAGTAGTAGTAGCAGCAGTAGAAGCAGTAGCAGCAGCAGCAGCAGCAGGAGGGGTGGTGGTAGTGGTGGTGGTGGTGATAGTGCTGATAGAAGGAACAGCAACAGCAGGAGGGGGAGGGGAGGAGGGGGAGTGGTGGGGTGACAATACCAACAGGGAGGGAACAGCAGCAGCAGCAGCAGCAGCAGCAGCAGTAGTAGTAGTAGTAGTAGTAGTAGTAGTAGTAACAGCAGCAGTGGCAGCAACAGGAGGAGGAGAGGTTTGGTGGTGGTGGCGATGGTGGTAGAGGTGGAGGAGGAGGAGGAGCAGTTGCAGGATCAACAGTAACAGCAGGTTCAGCAGCAGCAACAAGTTTCCAGCCAGGGTATCATAACAGCCAAGGGTATCATAACAGCCAAGGGTATCATGGACAATTGGTGGTAGCAGGCACAGGGGCATGGATGTGTGGTAGGAAGTTTGCTTCTGTCTTCCACTTACAATAGCCTCAGGACAACCCTAAGCCTTGGGAGTGCCACTTGGTGTCATAACTGATGGAGTGCCACTTTATATATACATACATATATATACATACATATATATATATATATATATATATCATCATCATCATCATCATCATT
>NC_042999.1:14037173-14054673 GCF_006345805.1 Octopus sinensis | reverse complement strand
AGTTGCTGATCTCGTAATAAGAAAGGCAACTAATTTTAAAACTCTGAGCAAGAAATATGTAGTAACAGTAAAGTCTCTCTGCTAAAAGAATGTTCTTTCTCTCTAGAAGGTGGTGAGCTGACAGAAACATTAGCATGCCGGGCAAAATGCTTAGCGCTATTTTGTCTGTCTTTATGTTCTGAGTTCAAACTCCACTGAGGTCGACTTTGCCTTTCATCCTTTCAGGGTTGATAAATTAAGAACCAATTGTGTACCGGGGTTGATATAATCAACACAAGCCCCCTCCCCCAAAATTTCAGGCTTTGTGCTTAGAGTAGTTGTTGTTATTATTATTATTATGATTATTATTATTATTATTATTATGATTATTATTATTATTATTATTATTGTTGTTGTTATTATTATTATTATTATTATTATTATATTATTATATTGTTATTATTATTATTATTATTGTTATTATTATTATTATTATTATTATTAAGGTGCATGGCTCAGTAGCTAGATCATCAAGCTTGCAATCATGAAGTTGTGAGTTCGAATCTCGGACTGGGCTGTGTGTTGTGTTTTTGAGCAAGACACTTTATTTCACATTGCTCCATTTCACTCAATTGTAGAAATGAGTTGCGACATCACAGGTGCCAAGCTGTATCGGCCCCTTTGCCTTTCCCTTGGATAACACTGGTAGCGTGGAGAGGGTAGGTCGGTATGCATGGGTGACTGCTGGTCTTCCATAAACAACCTTGCCCAGACTTGTGCCTGGGAAGGTAACTTTCTAGGTGCAATCCTTTGGTCAGTAATGACCGAAGGGGGTCTCAGCAACTTTATTATTATTATTATTTTATTATTATTATTATTATTATTATTAGTAGTAGTAGTAGTAGTAGTAGTAGTAGTAGTAGTAGTAGTATCATTATTATTATTAGTATTATTATTATTTTATTATTATTATTATTATTATTATTATTATTATTCAGATCACTGCCAGGAAACAAACTCAGAATCTTGGGCTTAGTAGCCCATACTCTTAACCAGTATGCCATATGCACCTGATAAAGGCTAGAGGGTATATCAGTCGAACCACTGTGTTAACAACAAGCAAGATCAGGACAAATATCCGTCAAATGTAAATAATGTAAATAAAATGTACATAATGTACAAATGCAACAGTCCTTTGTTTCGTCTACAACAATGTTTACATCTGTGTTGGACCATTCAGACATTCACATCCATTTATATAATGCTTATAAACTGAACTGCCGGCTCATTGAGTTAGTCTTTTGGTATTCCACAGATAAGACACTCTTTACATAATTCCCAAGAAAAATATACATATATAGGTGGCAATATTGCCGTGTGGTAAGAAGTTTGCTTCACAACCTCATAGTTCTGGGTTCAGTCCCACTGTGTGGAACCCTTGGTAAGTGTCTTCTACTATTGCCCTGGATTGACCAAAGCCTTGCGAGTGAATTTGGTTGATAGAAACTGAAAGAAGCCCTATCTCTGTGTGTGTGTATGTATATATTGTGTGCCTTTGTGTTTGTGTTTGTCCCACCACCACCGTCAACACTACCATCACCACCACTTGATAACCAGTGTGGGTTTGTTTACATCCCTGCAATTTGGTACTTTGCTAAAAGAGACTGATAGAATAAATACCAGACTTAAAATAAGTACTGGGGGTTGGGGGTCAATTGGTTCAAACAAACCCTTCAGGGTGTGCTCCAACATGGCTACAATTCAATGATGGAAATAAGAAACTGAAAGAAGCCCGTCATATATATGTATATGTATATGTGTGTGTGTTTGTGTGTCTGTGTTTGTCCCCACCAACATCACTTGACAACCGATGCTGGTGTGTTTACGTCCCCGTAACTTAGCAGTTCAGCAAAAGAGACCGATAGAATAAGTAGTAGGCTTACAAAGAATAAGTACTGGGGTCAATGTGCTCGACTAAAGGTGGTGCTCCAGCATGGCTGCAGTCAAATGACTGAAAAGAATAAAAGAATATATTCATGTTCCTTCCACCCTCCCACCAATTCTGGTCCTTCTGACATAAGTGTTCTTTCTTTAAACCCTTTTCCAATCACTTGTGCAAATATACACACCGTCGTATATATGTTTATATGTATGTGTGTGTATGTTTGTGTGTCTGTGTTTGTCCCCACCAACATCACTTGACAAGCGATGCTGGTGTGTTTATGTCCCCGTAACTTAGCAGTTCATCAAAAGAGACCGATAGAATAAGTACTAGGCTTACAAAGAATAAGTCCTGGGGTTGATTTCCTTGACTAAAGACGGTGCTCCAGCATGGCCACAGTCAAATGACTGTTACAAGTAAAAGAGGAAAAGAGCATCTTTACCTACAAGACCACTGATGCATAACTGGCACTCCGTCAGTTACGATGACGGTGGTTCCAGTTGATCTGGTCAACAGAAACAACTTGCTTGGAGCCTGGTGCAGCCACTGGTGCTCCAGACCTCTGTCAAACTTCCCAACCCATGCCAGCATGGAAACCAGATGTTAAACACTGATGATGATGATATCAGCTGCAGCAGCATCATTTAACATCTGCTATCCAGCTGCCACACAGGTTCCTATCTACAAAATTCAGTCACAAAGCTTTGGTCAGACCAGGGCTATATAAAAGGCACTTACCCAAAATGGGATTGAACCTGTGAACATGTAGTAGCAAGTGAGTTTTGTAAACACACAGCCATTCTTGGATCTAGGGGTGTAGTGGTTAAGAAATCATTATTGATTAATTAAAGCAGAAGGCTTATTTGATCAAATATGAATGAGGGCATTCACTAGGGGGCTATTTAATTTACTCTATCTCTTCTCAAATAAATTTATAATCTTCTATCAATAAAAGATGTCTTGTTTATTTAATTAATTCTTTTGCTATCATATTTCTATTGAAATACAATCTCTTCTTTTATTTTCACTTAATTTTTGAAAATACTGAAGAATTTAGGGAAATAAACTGTGGTTATTAAGCTGATGTTTTGAACATACATCGAAGTGAAGTCTTGATGGAAGGCTTCAATTTAGATCGCTTTAAAACAGGAAGTTTCTGTGATAAAAGCCAGTGATGGTTTCTGGCAGGTCATATCAAAAGGGTTAAAGGTTCAAATTTTCTTGTCATTCCTTATTTGATCAAATATATACTGGGTTATTTCCAGGGATAATTAAGTTTCAAATACACTCCTCTTTCAACAAATTTGTAGCTTTGAGTCAATGTACAGAGTTTACTAAACATGATTGCATGTTTTTAAATTTACCGTTTAACACAGGAAAAAGTAAATATTCATCTTAACACATATAATTAGAATAAATTTATAGAAAAGGGGTTTATTACAATATTGCAGTATTAAAGTCAATATTTAATTGGGTCTCTCTTCTCCTATATTGCATTCTACACCAACATTCTAATTAATAAACGGAATTACAGAGCTTGGCTTCATTAGATTCATTTCTTTAATTATTTTGTTCTTGTTGTCTATGGTTTTTGAAAAACCATTTTGCAAAGGTCTTGCAGCGCTTTATTGAGGAATCCCTGTATTAAACTAAATTGGCAAAGTGTTTGCATATCCTAATGGTATAATCCTTTTGTAGTGTTCCTAATGATTCTCTGATGGTGACAGAAATTCAATCACCTTCAAGTAAATATCACACAGCTGAGTGGCCTGTATAAAAGGTTTTCGCTCCTGATTGTTTAATCAAACATGCTATGGCACTTAAACTGAAAAGACTATTAAGAAAGCTGCGGTTCTTCTCTTATATAACACTACATTATGCTGTGCCAATGTCAACATCCTGATAATATATTACATAAGCTGGTGATACAATCCCACAATCTGGTACCTTGAGTGAATTCTTTCTATACATCTGCATAGCTGTGGATTAAACAACGCTTGCTGACCGGATTTTGGTAGCCAACAACTGAACAGATGACCAAATGTGTGTGTGTGTGTGTGTGTGTGTGTGTGTACGCGTGTGTGTGTGTGTTTGTGTGTTTGTGTGTGTGTGTATGTGTGTGTGTGTGTTTGTGTGTGTGTGTGTGTATTTGTGTGTGTGTAAATATCTTGTGAATGAAATTGAGATATTTGTTCTGCTGCATGTTACAGATACTCCTGTGTTCCTTCTCGCATCATCACAAATGCTGTAAACCATCTGTGTGTGTGTGTGTGTGTGTGTGTAAATAGTGGTGTAGAATGTCAGCATCAGCATAAAACCTTAAATAAAATATAAAACATATTTTGCGAATGAAATTGAGATATTTGTTCTGCCGCATGTTACAGATACTCCCGTGTTCCTTCTCACGTCATCACAAATGCTTGTAAACCAGAGATTAACCCGCAGAAGACTATTGTTCACCAATTGCAATATAAAGTAAATAAATAAACAAACAAACTAACAAATGCCTAATTAAGCATGTAAAAAAGTAATATGCGTAAAATTCTGATTAGACCATGAAAAGAAGCATATTAAAGAGCTGCACCTAATTTGGTTATGGCCATATATAACTCTGTGTGTGTGTGTGGGTGGATGTATGTGTGTCAGTGTGTCCGTCTGTGTGTTTATGCCTATGTGTTTGTCTCTGTGTTTGAGTGTGTGTGTACGTGTGTATGTGTGTGTGTATGTGCGTGTTTGATTGTGTGTATGTGTATGTTTGTGTATGTGTGTGTGTCCATGTGTCCATGTGCATGTGTGTATGTGAGTATGTGTGCATGTGTGTGTTTGTGTTTGAATGTGTGCATGTATGTGTGTTTGTGTGTATGTATGTGTGTGTTCAAATGTGTGTTTGATTGCGTGTATGTGTATATTTGTGTGTATGTGTGTCCATGTGTCCATGTGAGTGTGTGTGCATGCGTGTGTTTGTGTTTGAGTGTGTGTGTATGTGTGTTTGTGTGTGTGTATGTGTGTTTGTGTGTGTGTGTGTGTGTGTTCAAATGTGTGCGTGTGTATGTGTGCATATGTATGTTTGTGTGTGTGCGTGTGAGTGCATGTGTGGATGTACATGTACACCCTATATTATTTATCTTTAACTTGTTTCACTCATTAGACTGTGGCCATGCTGGGGCATTCAAAAGTATTCTGATACAGTTTACAGATTAAACTGGTTTGGGGATAAAATAGACAATATTTTTCTTAGGATATGAGCAGTTCCCATGAGCACTCATTCTTCTTCTTCCTCTTCTTATCATCATCATCATCATCATTATTATTATTATTGTGAAGGTGCATGGCTCAGTGGTTAGAGCATCAAGCTTAAGATCGTGAGGTTGGGACTTCAATTCTTCAGACCGGGCTGCGTGTTGTGTTCTTGAGCAAGATACTTTATTTCACGTTCTCCTGTTAACTCAGCTGTAGAAATGAGTTGCAACATCACTGGTGCCAAGTTGTATCGGCCCCTTTGCCTTTCCCTTGGATAACATCAGTGGCATAGAGAGGGGAGGCTGACATGCATGGGTGACTGCTGGTCTTCCACAAACAATCTTGCCCTTACTTGTGTCTGGGAGGGTAACTTTCTAGGTGCAATCCTACGGTCATTCATGACCAAAGGGGGTCTCCACCTCCTCCACTTCCTCCTCCTCCTCCTCCTCCACTTCCTCCTCCCCCTCCTCATTATTATTATTATTATTATTATTATTGTTATTAGGGTAGTGAACTGGCTGAATTGTTAGCATGCCGGGCAAAATGTCTTGTGGTATTTCATCCTCTTCATGTTCTGAGTTCAAATTCCACCGAGGTCGACTTTTGCCTCTCATCCTTTCAGGATCGATTAAATAAGTACCAGTTACATACTGTGGTCGATGTAATTGACTTAATCTCTTCCCCAAAATTTGAGGTCTTGTGATTCCTGTAGAAAGGATTATTATTATTACCTCCACCTTAGCAAAGGAAGAGGTATTGTTTTCAGTCATGTTTGTTTGTTTGTCTGTCTGTGGACAAAGTATTTCAAGAACTGCTGAATGGATTCTGATGAAACTTGCCGGGATGTTTGGCCTCGTTCCTGGCAAGAACTGATTACATTTTGGGGTCTATCTGGTACTGGACAAGGATTCTGGATTATTTTCCCTGTTTTTTTTTTTATTTTTTAGAGTAGTCACGTTCATTTTTAGTATTCTCATTTGTGAGAGCAATCGAGTTTATTTCAAATATTCTCATTTTAAAAATCATCTCTGGCTAATCATTGAGAGGACGTTGGTGTTGCCTTGTTGGAGGTTTATGCTCTCTCAGTGCTCTTATTATTATTATTATTATTATTATTATTATTATTATTATTAAGGCGGCAAAGGCAGTAAGCTAACAGAACCATTAGTGCATCACAAAAAATGCTTTGCAGCGTTTCTTTCAACTTTACATTCTGAGTTCAAATTCTGCCAATGTTGCCTTTCATGTAGTTGAGCATTTGGGTCAATGTACTATATTTTAAAATGTATAAGAAACCCTTGTGTATAAGGAACCCCCTAATTTTGGGGCTTAAAATTCAGAAAAAAGGTTACAGTGTGAGCTGTATTGCCATATATGGCCATTGAGCATGTTTGCTGTCTCTGATAGGTTGTATGACCTCCGTATGCAGCCTGGGTTTTAAAAAGTGTTAATGTTTTCCCTTGCGTGTTTGCTCATAATTTTAAATACAATATAGGACCTTTGCGTTAATACAAAAATACAGATTCAACAGTCTCAGTAAGAACTGTTTGGCAGATAATCATCGTTCATGATGGCTGCTTTCTGCAAATGCCGTTGCTTGGCAAACGGATAGCAACTTGTCCATTGCAACCCAATGGGTTTCGGCCTGAGGCTTACGATGTTAGAAATCATGGTGATATTAGGTTCAAGGAATTAAGTAATTTATTAATATCTATAATACTATTTGTGGAGGCGCAATGGCCCAGTGGTTAGGGCAGTGGACTGGCAGTCGTAGGATCGCGGTTTCGATTCCCAGACTGGGCGTTGTGTGTGTTTATTGAGCGAAAACACCTAAAAAGGTCCATGAGGCTCCGGCAGGGGGTGGTGATCCCTGCTGTACTCTTTCACCACTCTTTCTCATTTTCTTCTCTTGGCCTGCTTGCTTAGCCAGCGAGGTGGCGTCGTTTGAAGGCTAAAACAATGCAAACGCATTGTGACCAGTGATGTGTAGCAACATCTGATGGTCTGGTCGGTCACGTGATCACGTGATAATATTATTTATGTATAAGAAACTCCCATATTTGCTTAACCTAATTTTTGACAAAAAGGGGTTTCTTATACATGTTAAAATACAGTAGTCATCTTACCCACTTCCCTGAAATTTCTGGTCTTGAGCTTAAATTGGAACCATTATTATTATTAAGGTAGTGAGTTTGCAGAATCATTAGATTTTCTGAACAAATGCTTAGCAGCCTTTGTGTGGTAAGTAGCTTATTTTCTAACCGCATGGTTCCCGGTTCAGTCTCACTGTATGGCACCTTGGGTAAGTGTCTTCTACTATAACCTTTGGCCGACCAAAGCCTTGCAAGTGGATTTGGTAGACGGAAACTGAAAGAAGCCCATCATATATGTGTGTATGTGTGTGTGTGTATGTGTGTGTGTGTGTGTGTGTTTGTACCCCCATCATTGCTTGACAACTGATGTTGGTTTGTTTATGTCTCTGTAACTTAGCAGCTCGGCAAAAGAGACTGATAGAATAAGTACTAGGCTTACAAAGAATAAGTCCTGAGGGCGATTTGTTCAACTAAAGGTGGTACTCCAGCATGGCCACAGTCAAATGACTGAAACAAATAAAAGAATAAAAAAGTAAAGAGTAAACAGTTAAATTTGCTGCAGAAAGTCGTCTATGTTTATGATGGTGAGTGAGGTAGGGGTGATAGAAATATGACCTGGGTGTGATGGGGTGGCAACCCGAAAATGTTTGGGAACCACTGGACTAAACCTATTTCTTTACTACCCACAAGGGGCTAAACACAGAAGGGACAAACAAGGACAGACACACGGATTAAATCGATTACATCGACCCCAGTGCGTAACTTATACTTAATTTATCGACCCTGAAAGGATGAAAGGCAAAGTCAACCTCGGCGGAATTTGAACTCAGAACATAACAGCAGACAAAATAGCTATTTCTTTATTACCCACAAGGGGTAAAATGCAGAGGGGACAAACAAGGACAGACAAATGGATTAAGTCGATTACATCAACCCCAGTGTGTAACTGGTACTTAATTTATTGACCCCGAAAGGATGAAAGGCGAAGTCAAACTTGGCGGAATTTGAACTCAGAACGTAACAGCAGACAAAATGGCTATTTCTTTACTACCCACAAGGGGCAAAATGCAGAGGGGACAAACAAGGACAGACACATGGATTAAGTCGATTACATCGACCCCAGTGCGTAACTGGTACTTAATTTATCGACCCTGAAAGGATGAAAGGCAAAGTGGACTTTGGCGGAATTTGAACTCTTACGTAACGGCAGACGAAATAGCTATTTCTTTACTACCCACAATGGGCAAAATGCAGAGGGGACAAACAAGGACAGACAAATGGATTAAGTCAATTACATCGACCCCCAGTGTGTAACTGGTACTTAATTTATCGACCCTGAAAAGATGAAAGGTTAAGTCAAACTCGGCGGAATTTGAACTCAGAATGTAACAGCAGACAAAATAGCTATTTCTTTACTACCCACAAGGGGCAAAATGCAGAGGGGACAAACAAGGACAGACACACGGATTAAGTCAATTACATCGACCCCAGTGTGTAACTGGTACTTAATTTATCGACCCTGAAAGGATCAAAGGCAAAGTGGACCTTGGCGGAATTTGAACTCTTACGTAACAGCAGACGAAATATGGCTATGCATTTCGCCCAGCGTGCTAATGATTCTGCCAGCTCGCTGCCATCGTGAACCACTGGACTAAACCATTATACTAGACAGTTCCTTTTTCTCTACACGGTTTGAACCCCCACACCAGATATTTGCAGTCTGCACTCGTTAACGTCATTTGTATTTGTATCGGTTGTTGATGCTAATCCATTTATTTTCAGGTGTTTATTTTCCTTTCTTCTGTTTTCTTTTTTCTCTTTAGTATTTCTCTCGTGCCATTCTTCAAAATATCCAAAGAATATTGAATAATGATGTTTTTCTCTTTTCTATTTTCAAAACAAGCATTCATAAAATAATGTCTATGAGAAAACAGCTGTGAGAAAATGTGTTGATTGAATGCAATAAAATAAGATTTCATTATTATTCATTCGTATTATATAATGTGTTAAATAATTTGAATTTTTGGCTTGTTAAATTGCGAAAGTTAATTGCAAAAACATAAATAGAATACATATAAACAGAGGATACAATGAGGGAACTTCTATGCAGTTGGTCAACCTGCTAGAAATAGAAACTAAATCTCCTTCACGTCATACAGTATCATTTCAAAGAATTGAAAGATAAACTGGGTGATTATATAATCTAATATATATTAGCCTAAGGTGGCGAGCTGGCAGAAACGTTAGCATGCCAGGTGAAATGCTTAGCGGTATTTCATCTGCCATTACGTTCTGAGTTCAAATTCAGCTGAGGTTGACTTTGCCTTTCATCCTTTCAAGGGTGATAAATTAAGTACCAGTTATGCACTGGGGTCGGTGTAATTGACTTAATCCCTTTGTCTGTCCTTGTTTGTCCCCTCTGTGTTTAGCCCCTTGTGGGTAGTAAAGAAATAGGTATTTTGTCTGCCATTATGTTCTGAGTTCAAATTCCGCTGAGGTCCACTTTACCTTTCATCCTTTCAGGGGTTGATACATTAAGTACCAGCTGTGTACTGGGGTCAATCTAATCAACTGACCACTTACCCCAAAATTTCAGAATTTGTGCCTAGAGTAGAATATATATTAGCCTAGAAAAAGAAAGGAAAAAAATCAGGGTGGTCTTGATGAGAATGGCTTTGATAATAAGTGCAGGCACAGTTGCTTGGTCAAGATATTTGCTTTCCAATCACATGGTTTCATGTTCTGTACCACTGTGTCCCACCTTGGGTGAGTGCCTTCTACAATAGTTCTGGGCTGCCCAATGCCATATGCATGGATTTTGTAGATGTGGTTTCGCATCCGATGGCTGGTCTGCTTTTTTCAAGCGTAGGAGTGGCTGTGTGGTAAGTAGCCTACTTACTAACCACATGGTTCCAGGTTCATTCCCACTGCATGGCAACTTAGCCTCAGCCCAACCAAAGCCTTGTGAGTGGATTTGGTAGATGGAAACTGAAAGAAGCCCATTGTATATGTGTATGTATGTATGTGTCTGTGTATATGTTTGTGTGTTTGTGTTTGTCCCCCCAACACCACTTGACAACCGATGCTGGTGTTTTTTTGCGTCCCCCATAACTTAGCGGTTCGTCAAAAGAGACTGATAGAATAAGTACTAGACTTACAAAGAATAAGTCCTGGGGTCGAATTGCTCGACTAAAAGCGGTGCTCCAGCATGGCCACAGTTAAATGACTGAAAAAAAGTAAAAGACTAAAAGACTAAAAGAGTATGTGCATGTATATATATGTATGTATATGTAAATGTGTGTCTATATGTGTGTATATGTATATTTAAGTAAGTATATGTATACGTATGTGCAGATTGCTGTAAAAACCATGTCAAAGCAGACAGGAGATCTTAGTGCAATCCCCAGGCTTGCCAGCTCCTGTCAAACCGTCCAACTCATGCCAGCATGGAAGACAGATGTTGAGTGATGATGATGATGGTGATGATGATGACAATGACGATGGCAATGATGATGACAATGATGATGTAAGTATATGTATGTATGTATGCATGTGTGTATGTATGTATGTATGTATGTATGTATGTATGTATGTATGTATGCATTTGTGTATGTATATATGTATGTATGTATGTACGTATGTATGTACATATGTATGTATGCATGTATGTATGCATATATGTATGTATGTACGTATGTATGTACGTATGTATGTACATATGTATGTATGTATGTGTATGTATGTATGTATGTATGTATGAATGCATACATGTTTGTCCCCTTACTGATTGACAATTGATGTTGGTTTGTTTATGTCCCTATAACTTACTATTTCAGCACAAGAGATTGATAGACTAAGTACTTGGGTCAAATCTTTTCTGCCAAACTCTTCAAGGGAATGCCCCAACATGGCCACAGTACAATGACTGGAACAATTTAAAAAAAAAGCAATTTAAACATAGAATCAAAGAATAGGACTGCTCAGAGAAGTCTGACCAAGAACTGAGCAGCTGACCCCACCACCACAATCACCACCACCACCACCATCACCACCACCACTAACAACATCAACAACAAATATACAGATAATATGAATAAGCAAAAAAAAAAGAAAGTAAGAAAAACATAGAACACTTTTGTTGTTGTTTTTGGTCTTTGTTCTGTTTTTTTTATTGCTTTTGTTGCTTTGGCTATTTTTTTTTCCAAGTATATACATCATATTAAGAAGATCCATTTTTATATTCCTGGTTTCTTTTGGCAATAATGATAGGTTCAATGAGACATCAAAGAAAAGCAGTGGCAAAAGTCAGTCACCCATGGAATCGACACCAAAAGATTATTTCTACTTAGTTTCCAGCTCATTGGCTTAATATCTTACCCCTCACACCTCAGTTAGACTTCCTACGTATTTTTTTCATCATCTCTCTCTTTACCTCCTACTAATCTTACTTCTTCTCACCTCTGCTTTCTTATTATATATTCCGTTATTAGACCATCTTTCCATATTCTTTCCTCCTTCTCCAATGCCAAGAATTCTGTCTCACATGTTAGAGATATTATTCTTCTCTTTCGTGGCAACCTAACATATCATATTTGCAGCTCTCCTTTTCTTCGCTTTTGAATTTTGCCAATGTACGGCATCATAACCTCTTCAAATTTTTCTGCTTATATTCAATAACTCAAATGTTCTGATATGAAAGCTAAGCTCAAACAACAAACAGACATAAATAAATAAATAAAAAAGATACCGTTTTTGTTTTGTTTTTGTTTTTGTTTTTTTTTTTTGTAGGAAGTGATAAAAAAATAAATAAACCATTTTGCTGCCCTGCTGTCTCCTATTTCTTGTTGCCAAACACATTTAGCCATGACAACAGTTCTCACATATCCAACCTCTCTTTATCTCAAACTTTGTGTTGGTGCTACATTAAAACAACAACAACAACAAAACTGACAATAAAAAATAATTTCTACTCTAAGCACAAGGCCTTGAAAATTTTAGGAGGAAGGCAACTAGTAGGTTACATTGACCCCAGTGTGTAACTGGTACTTATTTTATCGAGCGCTAAGAGCACCATCCAAGCCTGATCATTGCCAGAGCGGCTTACTGGCTTCCGTGCCAGTGGCACATAAAAGACACCATTCAAGTGTGATCGTTACAAGCATCACCTTACTGGCATTTGTGCCCCATGCTGGTAGGGTGGTAAAGCACCATCTGAGTGTGATCGTTGCCAGAGCGGCTAACTAGCTTCTGTACCGGTGGCATGTAAAAGGCACCATTTGAGGCTGATCGTTAAAGACATTTAAGTGAGGTCGTTGCCAGTGCCACGGGACTGGCTCCTGTGCAGGTGGCACATAAAAGAAAAACCATTTGAGCGTGGCTGTTGCCAGTACCACCTGACTGGCTCCCGTGCAGGTGGCATGTAAAAAGCACCCACTACACTCTCAGAGTGATTGGCATTAGGAAGGGCATCCAGCTGTAGAAACTCTGCCAGATCAAGATTGGAGCCTGGTGCAGCCATCTGGTTCACCAGACCTCAGTCAAATCGTCCAACCCATGCTAGCATGGAAAGCGGACGTTAAACGATACTAATGATGATGATGATGATGATGATCCTGAAAGGAGGAAAGGCAAATTCAACGTTGGTGGAATTTGAACTCAGATCATAACGGCCGACGAAATACCTATTTCTATTTCTTTATTACCCACAAGAGGCTAAACACAGAGAGGACAAACAAGGACAGACAAACGGATCAAGTCGATTATATTGACCCCAGTGCGTAACTGGTACTTATTTAATCGACCCCGAAAGGATGAAAGGCAAAGTCGACCTCGGTTGGAATTTGAACTCAGAACAAAGTGGCAGACGAAATACTGCTAAACATTTTGCCTGGTGTGCTAATGATTCTGCCAGCTTACCACTCTCAAAAAGAACAATAATAATGGTTATTAATATAGTACATGGTCTAAGGCACTGAGTTGGTAGAATCACTGGCACACCGGGCTAAATGCTTAGTGGTATTTCATTTGTCTTTACATTCTGAGTTCAAATTCAACTGAGGTCAGCTTTGCCTTTTGTCCTTTCAGGATTGATAGAATATGTACCAGCTGAACACTGGGGTTGGTGTGATTGATTTAACCCTTCCTTCAAAATCGCCAACCTTGTGGCAAAATTTGCAACCAATATTGGTACATGGTATAAGTCAGGGAGCTGGCAGATTCACTAGCATGTTTGGTAAAATTCTAAGCAGTATTTCGTCTATTTTTACATTCTGTGTTCAAATTCTGTCAAAGTTGACTTTGCCTTTCATCCATTCAGGGTCACCAAAATAAGTACCAGTTGCAAACTGGTGTCGATGTGATCAATTTACTCCATCCTTGAAATCAGGGCTGTGGAGTCAAAACAAAAAACTTCGACTCTGACTCCTCTCTATGTAATTAAGTGACTGTGGTCTACATATCTCATAAAGCATATGCATACGCTTGTACTTTGAGTAGGCCCTTATGTTATAACTGGTTTATATTAAAGAATAAAGATATTGTGAGTCAGAGTCAGAGTCAGTATAGTTTAACCAACTCCGACTCCGACTCCAGCAACCCTTTAATTGTTTCTGACTCTGATTCCGACTCCACAGCCCTGCTCAAAATTACTGGTCCTGCACCAAAATTTTGAAACCAATGTAAGTACATGGTCATACAAATTAATGGAAAGAATAGTTTTTAATCCCCTTCTTATACAGAACACTATAATTATTATAACATTTCGTATTACAGACCCAAAAGACTCCTTCGTGTCCCATGTACTCTCAGAGTATCTTACAGTTACAATCAAAATGATGATCTCATTGTATTCAGTGCTCACATGCACAACAACTCATCAGAAAAAGTGGCCAAAAGTGCATGAACTGTACATAGAATAATGCACAAGAAGTGGTCAGTGAATAAGTTGTTTTTTAAAAAAAAAAGGGGTGAGGTGGGGCCATCAGATGTACTGTTGATGAATTTTGGGGAGTTGGGAAGTTTTGAAGGGTGTAGTGTCCCAACAGCTAACAAGTGATGCTGGTAGTTTATTCCATGCTTCAGCAATTCCGGGCATGGCTCTTAATGTTTTGAGTTCAAATCCCACTAAGGTAAACTTTGCATTTCATCCTTTAAAGCTCAATAAAAGAAAGTACCAGCTGAGTATTGGGGTCAAAGCAATCAACAGTCTCCTTTCCCTAAAATCACAGGTGTTGTACCAAAATTTGGAATCATTATTAATGTTGTCCTGTTTTGTTTCCTTTTTTTATAAATTTTACAGACAGAAAAGGCAAAGCGACCCCACTATAGTCGCTTGATGGTGGAGAGATGCTACAGGAAGGTAGGGAGAAGGGTAGCTTCTTGGCCCTTCACATCCTGGCCAGTAGCTTCCTTTAACATTGAGTTTTTCTTGTCAGCTCTTGGAACTCAAGAAGAGACATTTTCTGTTGAGTCTCAAGACATGACTAGCAGCACCCGGAAAAACAGTAGCTTCTATGGCCTGTTGGTGCTGTTGTTAATGTTGTTGTAATTGTTGCTGCTGCTGCTGTTGTTGATGATGATGTTGTTCTTGTTGCTGTTGATGTTGTTGTTGCTGTAATTGTTGCTACTGCTGCTGTTGTTGATGATGATGATGATGATGATGATGTTCTTGTTCTTGCTCTTCTTCTTCTTCCTCTTCTTCTTCTTCTTCTTCTTCTTCTTCTTCTTCTTCGTTTTCTTCTTCTTCTTTTTCTTCTTCTTCTTCGTTTTCTTCTTCTTCTTCTTCTTCTTCTTCTTCTTTTCTTCTTCTTCTTCTTTTCTTCTTCTTCTTCTTCTTCTTCTTCTTCTCTTCTTCTTCTTGCAGCTGTTGCTGTTATGGTTGATTTTGCTTCTGTTATCAATGACAATGTTGTCGCTGCTGTCACTGTTGTTGTCATTGTTGTTGTTGTTGTTGTCACTGTTGTCGCTGTTGTCCTGTTGTTGTTGTTGCTATCCCCATGTCATTCACATTCTCTAAAATAATGTTGTCTTTCGCTTCTAAACAATATGGTCGTTTCTCTCTCTCTCTCTCTCCTTTACATAAATCTCTCCATTTCTGCTGAGATATCGACTTTCTCAACCTTTTATTTCTCTGTTTACTGTCCTTTAAGATGTATTTATTTTCACTTGAATATTTTTTTACAGTTCACTATTATTGTTATTATCATTATTTGTTGGAAAGGAATAAAATTTTCTTCTCAAATTAAAGTCTTTCTCATGAAAGGAAAATAATACAAACAAACAAATTCTTGCCTCCCTATGTAGAAGTTCTATGCTAAGAGAAAGAATATTTTCCATGTAATTTCAGTTGATAAAAAAAATAAACCCATAGTATTGGAGTACAAGACAGAACATGTTTTACTGTCTCAAGTATAATGATGATGATGATGATGATGATGATAATAATAATAATAATAATAATAATAATAATAATAATAAAAGGCTAACTGGAAGTCCCCTGGTACTGATAGAGTACCAAATTTCTGGCTCTCATCACTCTCGTCCGCACACAAAATGTTAGTAATACTATTTAATAGTATTATGAAAGACCCAAAAAAACTCCCCATTGGATGGCAAATGGTATTACTTACCTCCTCCCCAAAAATAACGAAACGAAAGACCCAAAAAACTACCGGCCTATAACATGTTTGTCTACTACCTATAAGATCTTGACATCTATTCTAGTAGAGAAAACATATACGTTTATGGAAGAGAATAACCTCTTTCCTATTGAACAAAAAGGATGCAGACGAGGCTCATACGGATGCAAAGATCAGCTCCTAATTAATCGCATGATCCTTGAGAACTGCCATAACAAGCGCAGAAATCTCAGTTCTTCATGGATTGATTATGAAAAAGCCTTTGACAGCATACCGCATTCGTGGATTCTGAAATCGCTGGACATTTTCAAAATTTCTCCTGTGATTTCAGATTTTTTAAAGTATAATATGTCACTATGGAACACGAAGCTCCAATTACATCATTCTAATGGAGTATTGCGCTCAAACAATATTAGCATAAACTGTGACATTTTCCAAGGTGACTCACTTTCACCATTAATTTTCTGCATAGCACTAATACCACTCTCAAGTGAACTGAATAGAACAGGATATAGCTACAAAATTGACAACAGGAAAATAAGCCATCTATTTTATATGGGTGATTTAAAACTATATGGCAATGATGATGATGAGCTTGAAGGACTACTACATACTGTGAAAGGATTCAGTGATGATATCGGGTTGGAGTTTGGCATTGAAAAGTGTGCCGAAGCCACTTTTAAGAAAGGAAAATTGGTAAAGTCAAGTTCAATTGAATTAGATGTCAAAACAGTAATAAAGGAACTTGAGCAGGAACAAACCTATAAATACCTAGGAATAAATGAAGGCTCTGATATTCAGCATGCAAACATGAAAGAGAAGGTTAAGAAGGAATGTTATAGAAGAGTCCGAGCAATCCTGAAGTCTGAGCTGAATGCATATAATAAGGTGTTAGCCATAAATTCCTTAGCAGTACCAGTTGTTCTTTATAGCTTCAATGTGCTTAACTGGAATACCAGTGAAATAATGAAAATTGATAGAAAAATCCGCAAACTACTGACTTGTAATAAGATGCACCATCCAAAGGCAGACGTGGATCATCTTTACCTTCCCAGAGCTCAGGGAGGTCGAGGTTTGATCCAGCTTGAACTTACATACAAAACTACCACAATCGAACTGGCCAAATACCTTGAAGCAACCAACGATTGGATGCTAAAACTTGTTGAAAAACATGAAAGACCGAAAAAACTTCACTCTATTCTGAAACACACACACACACACAAGATAGTCTTCTTTCAGTTTCCATCTACCAAATCGACTCACAAGGCTTTGGTTGGCCCAAGGCTATAGTAGAAGACACTTGCCCATAGTGACACACAGTGGAAACAAGGAACCATATGGTTTGGAAACAAACTTCTTACCACACAGCCATTCACTGACTGGTATCCTGCTAAATACACTCATAAAGCTCTACAAAACTCCACCGTTAATTCCCAGTTATATCCTAAGAAAGGCTGACCATAAAATAGCCTGAAGTTCAATATCGATAAGACAAGACAACAGTACTTTTGTTTCCAAACTCCTTAGAGAGGAAGATTCACCAGGGTTTAGAGAGGACTAGGTCATCTGCACCGCATACTTAATAGATGTCTAAAAAACTATCTATAAAC
>NC_042999.1:14002173-14029673 GCF_006345805.1 Octopus sinensis | reverse complement strand
ATATATATATATGTATGTATATATATATATATATATATATATATATATATATATATATATATATATATATATGTATGTATATATATATATATATGTAGGTCTGTGTCTATGTATGTATATATAAACGATGACGGTGATGATGACGATGTATGTGTCTTTGTGTCTGTGTTTGTCCCCCACCATTGCTTGGCAACCAGTGTTGGTGTGTTTACATCCCCCTTGATTTAGCTGTTCAAGAGAAAGAGACCAACAGAATAAGTTACTAGCTTTAAAAAAAAAACAAGTACTGGGGTCGATTCTTCAACAAAAAATTCTTCAAGCCGGTGCTGCAGTATGGCCAAAATTTCAAACAAATAAAATATAAAATATATTATATACAAGTGAAGGTGGGTGGCTTAGTGGTTTGGGTATTTGGCTCACAATCAAAAGGTCATGAGTTCAATTCCTGGCAGCACATTGTGTTCTTAGGCAAGACACTTTATTTCACGTTGCTCCAGTCCACACAGCTGGCAAAAATGAGTAGTACCTGTAATTATAAGGGTCAGCCTTATCACATTCTGTGTCACACTGAATCTCCCTTAGAACTACATTAAAGACACAGATATCTGTGGAGTACTCAGCCGCTTGCATTTTAATTTCATGAGCAGGTTGTTCTTTTGATCAGATCAACTGAAACCTCAATCGTCGTAACTGGAAAAGGGTAACTTATATAATATACATTGACACACACACACCCATTTAAATATATACACATACACAGATGTATGGACAACGAAAAACCTGGCTGATGACAGTCAAGGCTGATCTGGAACCCAACCTAGGCCCCCATATCTATGGCGTTCGCCGCTGGAATAAGGAGTGGTTAGAGATCATGTGGTTGTTAGCCTCAAATCACCAGGCCTGGTCGGCATTTGTGAGAGATGCAGCATTGAGGATGAATGAAGCCAGCTCAACCCACCCCGGGTGAATGTTGTAAGAAGAAGAAGAAGAAGATGACAGATGTATGTATATATGTATTCTTTAACCCTTTAGTGTTTAAACCAGCCGTATCCGGCCCAGATATTCTACATATTTTATATTCAAACTGGTGATATCTAGCCTCTCACACCTAACCTACATTGACATTCTAAAAATAAACAATCACATCATTGAAACTTCAAAACTATAAGATAATGCATGATTAATTCAAAATAATTTGAGTGAAAAAGTATTACATTTAACAGAGTAATCTGAACACTAAAGAGTTAATTTTCTTAGCGTGATCGTTGCCAGTGCCACCGGACTGGCTCCCATGCAGGTAGCATGTAAAACACCTTTTGAGCATGGTCATTGTCTGAACCACATATATACGACGGGCTTCTTTCAGTTTCTGTCTACCAAATCCGCTCACGAGGCTTTGGTCGGCCCGAGGCTATAGAAGAAGACATTTACCCAGTGGGACTGAACCCGGAATTATGTGGTTGGTAAGCAAGCTGCTTACCATACAGCCACTCCTGCACCTCTATATATATACATATATATGATGGGCTTCTTTCAGCTTCCATCTACCAAATCCACTCACAAGGCTTTGATCAGCCCGAGGCTATAGTAGAAGACACTTGCCCAAGGTGCCACGCAGTGGGACTGAACCCGGAACCATGTAGTTCATAAGCAAGCTACTTACCACACAGCCACTCCTACGCCACTCATGGTTCAACATTATCTTTTGTTTGATTTAAACAACTGAGTCTTCCTTTTCTAACCCAGCACACTGATAATTTAGGATTTAGATATCATAATAGGATTAAAGAGATGAGACCAATATAGTTTAAGCTAAGAGAAATATTCTTCTAACACTTCTTATTTTGCCTTCATTTCATTTTTTCCTTTCTGTCCTTCCTCTTCTTACTTCTCAAGGAATCACTAAAAAAAAAAGCTTAGCTGCAACATCCAGGCAGGAGTACAAGTGACCTCTGTGCACAGATCATTTGAAGAATCTAGTCCTTTGTTTTCCTTATCAGAATTCAAACCCTTCTAATGTTAACATTACTTTATATTCACCTTATGTTGAATAGAAACCAGGAGTTTACTGAACAGTAAAGTAGATGCTATCATAGTTGACACAGTAAACAAAGAAATATTTACAAAGAACCACATTTATCTAGATATTTAATTATAGTAAAAGAAAACAAAAAGACAACCCTGAGATTATAATTAATTAAAAGAATTAATTAAATAGAATTAATCAATTAAAACAAAATGGGTTTGATATTTAGCAACAGTGTGACAACTCTAGACATGTTTCACTCTTATTAGCCCTCATCAGCGAAGCATAGTCTAATTGTTAGTGCAACGTGTTCAAATGACAAGAGAAGTATATAGATTTATCATGAGTGAACCCTGTGTGGCATAATAGCTTAGAAGAATAAAATGAGGCAAAATACCCAGAGAATACTATTCTATGTTCATGCACTTACAGGTAAACTAAGTTTCCCTGATGAGGACCAATAAGAGTGAACACTGTCTAGCATTGTCACCCACTGCTAAAGATTGAACTTAATTTCTTACTGCATTCCATATATAGTTGATATTAATTAAAATTTCTAAACTGTGTCCCATTTCATTTTTTATCAGATTTACTCATTCCAATAATCATTGTCCTCTCCATTAACGATGTAATATTTCATTAAATAATACTAATTGAATTATTGCTTTAAATACACTAGCACTAACTTTCCTACTTAGACTTCATGCAACAGGCAGCCCTGGATAATTAAATATTCCCTTATCTTTCTTTTAAATGTACACATCACTCAGTGTTCACTCCTAAAAATCCTCTATCTCTCTAGTTGTTCTAAGATTTGGTAGTTATAGTTAGACTGTAACTGCTTCTCTGATGAGGGATAATGGGAGTGAAACATGCCTGGAGTTATCCCCACATACTATGGATCAGATTCACTACCCAAGACATTATGTATTCAATTACTTTTCATCAATTCAAATTTTGGATTTGTCTTCACTGACAACCTACAATTTTTGCCAGAATTTGTCACTTAAATAATTCTTTTCAACTTTTAGGCTGTAATTTTAATTAATTTAAAATTCTTGGCTTATTACATCAAGTGTGATAGCACACACTTTACTATTAATATCCTTCCTACTGCCTACCTTCCTTGCTCTCCTTATTTCATTTCCTTCCACCCTCCTTCCCTTTCTTCTTCCCTCCATCTTTTCTTTCCTGCCTCCTTCCCTTCCTCTCTCTACCTATCATCCTTTCTTGCACCCTCAATTCCTGATACAGTTATAAAGGAACTGCTGTTATGACACAGGATGTGTCTTGAGTGTGTAGCGAACTCTAGTGAACTTCCTCTCTCTATTACATATACATACTTACGAACATAGCAGGTAACAGCTAACCTTTGGGTGCTGTTATGGACCCCGTTGTGTCTAATACTCTGATTGGGTGGTATTGGTGCATCAATATGCAACCCAACTAATCACAGTCTCCAAATAAATCACGTGAGACAGTCTGTTCTAAACAACATTTGAGCCTACCGTTAGCTATAAAAACTCATCTCCTCCTAGTCTCGGACTCTGTTGGTTCCAGACCTTCTAAGGTTTAACCACTGACCACATTACAGCAACCTCCGTTTTCGTCAGCACCATCAGGTTTCTCACCAACGTCATCAACAACATTTCTACACAGCACCAACACACTGCACAGGTTCTAATATATTGCTGTTCATGAGTTCCTCACCAGAGTTAACAGCAAACATACAATCCCCGCAGATGCATGTAGATATATGAGTAAATGTCCATCAACCACTTCCATTTATCATTCAGCTTGTGTATACATACGTTTGGCCTGCATTAAAGACATTTAAAGTTACACCTTGTTCCATGTATTTCTTTATATCATGTTCCTGTCAAATGATATTACAGCCTTCTGAGTAGAGTCACATTAGATGGCTTTACAACCTATCCATTTATAAGTATATTTAACCCAACAGAGTCCCTCCCTCTCCAACTTAGAATACAGCCAAGAAACAGCAAGAGAAAAAAATTGATACAAAAATACTGAAGTGGTTCTTCATCAACACAAAAAGGATGAAAAGCAAAGTTGACCGTGGATGGATTTGAGCTCAGAATGCAGTCAGAATGAAAACTGCAAAGCATTCTGCCTGGTGCTCTAACAACAATGCCAGCTCACAATCTTATAAGTAATGCAGTGAACTTAAACGAATTCACATTGATTTTCTTCAGTTTACGACGATGGGTGTTCCAGTTGATCCTATCAATGGAACAGCCTGCTTTTGAAATTAATGGACAAGTGGCTGGACACTCCACAAACATGCGCACCTTCAACCCATTAGCACCCATGGTCCTTTTTTAGGACCAGAAGGATAATCCATCATATTTCTGCAACACCTGTATTTTTCTGAGATATCTTTAGTTAGTGACTTTCAAATATTCGTTTACTTATTTCAGTCATTTGACTGTGACCATGCTGGAGCACCGCCTTTAGTCGAGCAAATCGACCCCAGGACTTATTCTTTGTAAGCCTAGTACTTAGTCTATCAGTCACTTTTGCTGAACCGGTTGTCAAGCTATGTTGGGGGGGAGGGGAGACAAACACAGACACACAAACATATACACACGTACATACATATATACGACGGGCTTCTTTCAGTTTCCGTCTACCAAATCCACTCACAAAGCTTTGGTCGGCCCGAGGCTATAGTAGAAGACACATGCCCAAGGTGCCACGCTACTTACCACACAGCCACTACGATGCCGATTATTATACTTTATTTTTATATATATTTAGTATCAGATAAAGTTGTATAAAAATAGATTTTTGGTAATAAATCAAATAAAAAATGAAATTGGGGCATTAATGTAATTCTCAGGGAGATTCAGAATGTAACAAATCTGGCCCTTTTGAAATACAGGTAAAGCTCATTTTTGTCTGCTGGGTGGACTAAAGCAACGTGAAATAAAGTGCAGGAATTGGCAGGAATTGAACTCACACTGGCAGGAATTGAACTCACACTGGCAGGAATTGAACTCACACTGGCAGGAATTGAACTCACAACCATGAGCCAAATACCCCACCAAGCTACATACTTTCACTACTGAATATAGTCAATATTAAGACTCCATACACTACAAAACAGGGTGGTATATCCACTGCTATGGTACTGATCAGACAAAAGGCGGTGAGCTGGCAGAAACGTTAGCAAGCCGGGCGAAATGCTTAGCGGTATTTCATCTACTGCTACGTTCTGAGTTCAAATTCCGCCGAGGTCTACTTTGCCTTTCATCCTTTCGGGTTCGATAAATTAAGTACCAGTTACACAATGGGGTCGATATAATCGACTTAATCCGTTTGTCTGTCCTTGTTTGTCCTCTCTGTGTTTAACCCCTTGAGGGTAGTAAGGAAATAGGTATTTCGTCTGTCTTTACATTCTGAGTTCAAATTCTACCGAAGTCAACTTTGCCTTTCCTGCTTTCAGAGTCGATGAAATTAGTACCAGTTTGGCACTGGGATCGAAGTAAACTACTAGCCCCTTCCCTGTATATGCTGGCCTTGTGGCAAGCTTACAGAATCATTAGCATGTAGGACAAAACGCTTAGCGGGTTTCATCTATCTTTGCGTTCTGAGTTCAAATTCCGCCGAGATCGACAATGCCTTTCATCTCTTCGTGGTCAACGAAATAAGTACCAGTTAAGTATTGTCTTCGATGTAACCTACAAGCCCCGTCGCCCAAAATTTCAGGCCTTGTGCCAATATAGAAAAGAATATTATCGACCATAGATAGAGGGGTGGTGTAGTCGAATCTGGAGGATCTGATTTTCTCCCCTCCATACACACGCAAGCATGTATCTGACTCATACACTGTTCGCTTTCCAGACATTTGTACATTACTGCATATGTTTTATATGCACTTTTGACAAGTTGTGGTGCACCTGAGCACTGTATACAATAATTTCATTATTATCATTATCATTATTTGAAGTCAGGACGTAAAGAGATAAAATTACAGTAAGTCATTTTTTTCTCCTTTGCTTCTGGCAAACAACGGATTTTGATGATCAATCATATTCCGCCTTCTTTAAAAAGTGGGTGACAGGGCGGGACACATGAGTTAAAGTAATCTGGAAAAGTCTTAAAGTGACGATATGGTCACAGCATGAATGCTTAGTTCGATCAGATTGAACTTGGGGCTCTGGCTGTGTGGTAAGTAGCTTGCTTACCAACCACATGGCTCCGGGTTCAGTCCCACTGCGTGGTACCTTGAGCAAGTGTCTTCTACTATAGCCTCGAGCCGACCAAAGCCTTGTGAGTGGATTTGGTAGGCGGAAACTGAAAGAAGCCCGTCATATATATGTATGTGTGTGTGTGTATACGCTTGTGTGTCCTCCTAATATCGCTTGACAACCGATGCTGGTTGCGGTTCGGCAATAAAGACCAATAGAATAAGTACTAGGCTTACAAAGAATAAGTCCAGGGGTCGATTTGCTCGACTAAAGGCGGTGCTCCAGCATGGCCACAGTCAAAGTAAAAGAGTTCAGAGCTAAGACAGATCGAGTCTCAGTATATTTAGGGGAGATAATTCCTACAATCATATTTAAAGCCTGTAAATATTTATCAAATGAAAATTTCATAATTTTTTGTTTAATATACAGCATTCGATTTCTCTATAAGTCTGAGATTTTTGTACAGCCATCGGAAGCAATTATAGACTGAACGGTCCAAACTGCCCTGAAAAACCGCAGAAACTTCGAAATGTGACACCTAAATCTAAACCTTTACGTTTCTGTAGTCCATTGATTTTTTAAAAAATTGCATTTATTTATATATGCATAAATGTACACTTACAAAATATACTTTTATTCATAAATTTATACACTTACTAATTAAAATTCATAAATGTATAACTGCAAACATTAACAAACGTTTTACCAAGAAAGAAATTATAGTTACTTCCCCTGCATGAATTATGAAGTGTGGCAGAATTGCTTGTTCCTGAATGAGATAGCAACATTAAAACTCACGAAATAATATTTAACTATCATTTATTGTTATCTAAGCAAATAAAAGTAAAACAACTGTCGGATCTTTTCGGTTTGAACAACAGTTTTTTCTAGCGGTGTCATATGAAATTGCCACCCATAATTATGACCCTAGTATCGATCTATTGCATTTCATTCTGTTTTAGGGTTAGGGGTGGGGTAAGGGTATCTTCTTTTTTTCTTCACAAATGTAAATAAACCCAATCTGTTTCTTAAACGAGGGATATATTCATACGGCACAGAATGCTTTTTAACTCACTAGACGTCATTGATTGGTTGAAATTGCAGAAATTGAAGAAAAAAAACAACAAATATCTTACAAACTATAAAATTTTCTCAATAAAGCCAAGAAAAAAAAGATGTTTAATAAACACATTCTACCAGTATACGAAGTTTAAAAGTGTTTAGTTACGTGGAAATTATTTTTAAAAACTGCCGTTCAAACCGAAAAGATCCCAATTGTCTCGACTCCGAGGAATTACAAGGCCAGGTCCTGAGGTGTATAAATGACCGAGATCACAGCGTTTCCCAGTCCGTTACGGGGTTGTTCGTTTTTGCCAGCTGAGTGGACGGGAACAACGTTGAGTGAAGTCTTTTGCTCAAGAACACAACGCCCCGTCTGGGAATTGAAACTACGATCTTGCGATAGTAAGTTTAACAACCGAACTATTAGGCCACGAGCCTGCTCCTTATCTAAGCTAGACATGCGCAATATTTTTTATGTATGTATATAAAAGAAAATATTGTCCAGGTATTCATTAATTTAATCAAGGCCTTTGATACTGTGAATAGGACCTTGCTATGGAAAATACTTGGATGCCTGGATCACTTTGTATCTATAATAAGATCATTTCATGATGGGATGGAGGCTTGGGTCACTGTTGGCGAGACCCATTCCTGTAAAAAAATGGTGTCAAGCAGGGTGACATCTTTGCCCCAACTCTCTTTTCTTTGTACTTTGCTGCTGCTTTTACTCATACTTTTGCCAAGGTTAGTTCTCTGGGAATATATGTCAGGTATCGATCTTCTGGCCACCTCTTTAATCTGCGCCGATTTGCAGCCAATTCAAAAATTTTCCAGTCTCTTATTTGTGACCTCCTTTATGCAGATGACTGTAACTTAGTCACTCATACAGTGGATGACATGCAAAGACTTATGAATCATATTTCTGCTTCTTTCAAGGCATTTGGACTTAGCATTAGCCTGGACAAGACTGTTGTAATGTTCCAGCCTGCACCAGGAAATCCATATTTGGAACCAGCTATATTGGTTGAAGGAACAATACTGAAAGTGGTATTTGTCTATCTGGGCAGCAAACTCATCCGTTCTTGCTCCCTGGATGATGAAATATCTTTTAAGCTGCAAGGAGCAACTGATTCCTTCCGGTCCCTTGAGTTTGCCCCAGCATGGCATCACAAGGCAAACAAAAATTGCTGTGTACCATGCATGTGTACTGACATCGCTTCTCTACTCATGTGAGACACGGACCCTTTACAAACGCCATGTAAGGGTCCTTGAACGCTTTCATCAGAGATGTCTGAGACACATTCTGCATGTTTGCTGGACCCTAAAAACTCCAAACACACAGGAAGCTGAGGACAGCTGATATCTTGAGTATTGGGGCGATGGTGCACAAGCACCGGTTACGTTGAACTGGACACCTTATTAGAATGAAGGATAGCAGGATCCCTAAACAGATGGTATATGGGGAACTTGTCAATGGAAAGAGACCTCGGCAGAAACTAAGGCTGCAATTTAAGGACTGTGTCAAGTCCTCGTTAAAGGCCTGTGATATGCAGGAGACTGAGTGGGAGAGCCGTGCCTGTCATCGCCACAGATAGACGAAGCAGGTTAAGTAGGAAGTCGACACTTTTGAAAGAGCACGTATTCTGCATGAAGAATTTAAGCGTGCTGCTCGAAAGCACACTGCTAGTGTAGTGAATTTGGAAAGCTTGGTCTTCAACGTTTGCAGTCGTGTATGCTTATCAAGAGCAGGGATCATTAGCCGCCATGGAGCCGCAAATGCAAAATATAAGTTAGTCCTAGAGCGCACAATGTTCCTGAAAGTCAGCATTAGTCTTCCTCGGTCACGAGTGGACGACCATCATGTATGTATGTATGTATGTATGCTTGTTTGTATGTATCTATGTATGTATGTATATATGTACGTACGTACACACACATACATACATGCATACGTACGTACATACATACATACATACAGACATACATGCATGCATGCATATGACATACGACATTTAAACTTAAATTAATATTTGATCCGTGTTCGTCTGTCTTTAAGTTCTGAGTTCAAATTCCGCTGAGGTCGACTTTACCTTTCACCTTTTCGGGATCGATAAATTAAATAACAGTTGCGCACTCGGGTTGATCTAATCGATTGGCCCCTTCCCCCAAAATTTCAGGCCTTGATCCGTGTCTTTGTTTTGCCTCACAAATATATTAAGGGACAGAAAATGTCGATATCCTTATATTCTTTTTCTTGCTTCAGTCTTTTGCCTGCGGCAATGCTGGAGCACCGCCTTTAGTCGAGCCTAGTACTTATATTATCGGTCTCTTTTACCGAACCGCTATATTACGGGGACTAAACACACCACCATTGGTTGTTAAGCGATGGTGGGGGGGAACAAACACAGACACAGATATATATATATATATATATATATATATATATAATATATATATATATATATAATATATATATATATATATATATATATATATATATATATATAATATATATATATATATCGGTCTTCTTTCAGTTTCCTTCTACCAAATCCACTCACAAGGCTTTAGTCGGCCCGAGGCTATAGTGGAAGACACTTGCCTAAAGTGCCACCCAGGGGGACCGAACCCGGAACCATGTGGTTGGTAAGCAGGCTACTTACCACACAGCCATGCTTCCGCCTATGGTAATTAAATAAATTACCCTTCAGTTATTTGACACAGAATTGTTTCTGTACAATATTTTGCGCTAGGGTTTCAATAACTGCATTAAGAAATTACAGACTGAGCCTTTTTAGGGGCGCCTCTAAAACATTTTAGTGAGGGACACAAGTTTCTCCACATGCGATTTAAGATTGATGGAAAATACATCCTTCTATTTGGTTATCCTTTACATTTTCCCCCCATTTCCTCAGTTTAACTTTATAAATTATGCTGTTTTCGATTATTAATTCAAACTATAGCTGTTTCCGAGTCTATTAAATCTCAACATAGAAACAAGTGCTCCTAGAAATAGCAGTCAAATCTTCATCAAGCCCCAAGCTGTCTTATAAGGAAAAGACAATAAAAGCAAAAAATAAACAGGAGAGTCACATACAATAATGTCGCCCTCGATATGTCTGGAAAGATTTGATGATATAAACTGGAATATCTTTCATCATAATTCTAGTGGATCGTGAATGACGATGTGTTTAAACAACAACACTGTACTATTATCGTATGTATTGTTCTTTGCTGCACTGTGCATTTGTTATTTGTTGCTTGAGTCGCTTTATTTATTCAATGAATTTCAACAAAATTCTATAGGAGTAGGAGTGACTGTGTGGTAAGTAGCTTGCTAACGAACCGGGTTCAGTCCCACTGCATTAGCACCTTGGGCAAGCATCTTCTACTATAGCCTCGGATCGACCAAAGCTTTGTCAGTGGATTTAGTACACGGAAAGCCTGTTGTATATATATGTGTGTGTGTGTGTGTGTGTGTTTGTTTGCCCCCCCCCCCCCAACATCGCTTGACAATCGATGCTGGTGTGTTTACGTACCCGTAACTTAGCGGTTCGGCAAAAGAGGCCGATAGAATAAGTACTAGGCTTCCAAAGAATAAGTTCTGGAGTCGATTTGGTCGACTAAAGGCGGTGTTCCAGTACGGCCGCAGTCAAATGTCTGAAACAAGTAAAAGAGTAAAATATTGGTTTAGGGGACCGGCTCAGTCGATTACATCGACTCCAATGTTCAACTGGTATTTATTTTATCGACTGTAAAGGGATGTATGGTAAAGTCGACCTCGGCGGAATTTGAACTCAGAAAATAAAGACGGATGAAATGCTGCTAAACATTTTGCCCGGCGTGCTAATGATTCTGCTAGCTCGCCGCCTTAAAGTACAACAAAATATTTAATCACATTCATATAAAAACTGTTTAAACGTTTGAAGTATGCTAAGGGAAATAATTGCGGTTGGAAAAGGAAAGAAAGCAATGGAAGTCATTTAGAGTTACCTCCCTTACAAAGCAAACCCCGTTTTTTTTTTTTTTAAATATATCGCAATTGGAGAAATGTAGCATCGTTAGAAACAGGTTTTCACCAGAACAACGGCAGATTCACTGCTTTGCTGCAGTTGTCAGTGACAAGAGAGTATCTTAATTCAATGCAGAACAAATGTTTTAAGTGAAGTTCATCGCAAAGCATTGATTTATCAATTTTCTGTTTCACCTTTACAATTTTGCCCCGATGTGACATTATAAACATGAAAGAGAAAATCGACAAATTGGTGCACTAGCTGTAACATTTGGATCTTTTCCGTTTCAACGGCAGTTTTTAACATAATTTCTAGGTAGGATTAGTCAGGGTTAGAGTTAGATGTTAGGGGTGGGGGGAAGGGTATCTTTTTTTTTCTTCACAAATGTAAATAAAACCAATCTGTTTCTTGGATCTTTTCGGTTTGACCGTATACTCGTAGAATGTGTTTATAAAACATCTTTTTTTCTTGGCTTTATTGAGAAAATTCTATAGTTTGTAGGATATTTGTTGTTGTTTTTCTTCAATTTCTGCAATTTCAACCAATTAATGATCTCTATTGAGGTAAAAAAAAAAAAACATTCTGTGCCGTATGAATATGTCCCTCGTTTAAGAAACAGGATCTTTTCGGTTTGAACGGCAGTTTTTTCTAGCAGTGTCATATGAAATTGTCACCCATAATTATGACCTTAGTATCGATCTATTGCATTTCAATCTGTTTCAGGGTTAGGGTTAGGGGTGGGGTGAAGGGTATCTTTTTTTCTTCTCAAATGTAAATAAACCCAATCTGTTTCTTAAACAAGGGACATATTCATACGGCACAGAATGTTTTTTTTACCTCAATAGAGGTCATTGATTGGTTGAAATTGCAGAAATTGAAGAAAAAAACAACAAATATCTTTACAAACTAGAGAATTTTCTCAATAAAGCCAAGAGAAAAAGATGTTTTATAAACACATTCTACCAGAATACGAAGTTTAAAATATTTTAGTTACCTAGAAATTATGTTAAAAACTGCTGTTCAAACCAAAAAGATCCTAACATTTTGTTTAAGAAAAACTTCCGAAAGACCCTCGTGCATTTATTAAAGGGGGGAAAAAAAGAGGTATTTCTCAGAACACCCTTGTATCTGCTCCGTACGGTGTTTCAATCTGATATGGTCTCCTTCGTCAGGAAATCCCCGGACTTTCTGAGCTAATCCCAAAACTGTTTGTTTTTATTTAAAAATTACATTTATTGATTTGTGAACAAACTACATATGCCCTCAGATTAAAATACCAAAGTGTTTAAAATTTATAATATGTATACAAGCATTGAAACGTATTGGCTGGAAGATTTTGTCTCAGAAAAACTTCTCATAGACACTTATGTGATAAATATCCCGCCGCCCATCCGTTTTACAGGATTGAAAAAATCTTGTTATTATCTTAGCATGGCATTAAGGTGGTGACCAGGCAGAATTGTTATCATTCCAGTCAAAATGCTTAGCAGAATTTCGTCCATCTTTGCGTTCTGAGTTCAAATTCCACTGAGGTCGACTTTGCCTTCCATCCTTTCGGGTTCGATAAATTAAGTACCTGTTAAGCACTGGGATCGTGCAAATATCGTAGCATGGCTGTGGGGTTAAGAGGCTTACCTCCCAACTATGTGGTCTTGGGTTCAATCTCACTGTGCAGAACCTTGGGTAAATAACTTCTTCTATAGCTCTGGTCCAAACAAGGTCATGTGTGTGGACTTGGTGAACAGTAATCGAAAGAAGAGCGATGTATGTGTGTGTGTGGGGGCGCAGGAGTGGTTATGTGGCAAAAAGCTTGCTTCCCAACCACATGGTTTTCTGTTCAGTCCCACTATAAGGCACCTTGGGCAAGTGCATTATACTGTAGCCTCGGGCCAACCAAAGCCTTGTGAGTGGATTTGGTACATGGAAACTGAAAGAAGCCCATCATGTATGTGTGTGTATGTGTGTGTGTGTTTGTGTATTTGTGTGTCTGTGTTTGTCTCCCCACCATCGCTTGACAACTGATGTTGGTGCGTTTATGTCCCCTGTAACTTAGCAGTTCAGCAAAAGGGATCGATAGAATAAGTACTAGATTACAAAGAATAAGTCCAGGAGTTGATTTGTTCGACTAAAGTCCGTGCTCCAGCATGGCTGCAGTCAAATGATTGAAACAAGTAAAAGAATATATATATTCTGTTGTGTCTGGGGAGAGTCATTTTCTTTTTGTGCCTTATAATGTAACACACACACCGATAAAATTTCCACTTATTTCTTATTTTTATTTTCCTAAAATTTTCGTTGCATCATGCAACCTTTTCAATAGTCTTCACCCCTAGTGTACTCTTTCGCCACAACTTTCTCTCACTCTCTCTCTTCCTGTTTCTTGAGTAACGCTGCTATGGACTGGCATCCTGTCCAGCTGGGGGGAACATATATGCCACAGAAACCGGGAAACCAGGCCCATGAGCCTGGCTAGGCTTAAAAAGGGCTAAGAAGAATAATATTGGTGCAATTTGGGGGGCGGGGTTTAGATATTAAATTAAAGTTTATTTCAACTAAATAATATTTTTATAGAAAGTAAAATAAAATTCTGATTCATATAAATAAGATCGCCAATCACACTGTGCTTGAGGAGACATATTGAGTCAAGTACATCAACATCAAAAAATCAAATGGAAATTGTAGCTGTGATCCCTGTGCCGGTGGCACATAAAAAGCACCAACCGATCGTGGCCAATGCCAGTGCCACCTTGACTGCCTTCTGTGTCGGTGGCACGTAAAAAGCACCCACTACACTCACGGAGTGGTTGGCATTAGGAAAGGCATCCAGCTGTAGAAACACTGCCAGATCAGACTAGAGCCTGGTGCAGCCTTCTGGATTCCCAGACCCCGGTCGAACTGTCCAACTCATGCTAGATGGAAAACGGACGTTAAACGATGATGATGATGATGATGATGAATCAGAATTCCTCATCTATCGATTGACTGAGTCATTGGAGCATCATATAAATTCCAGCATGATAATTATTGTAGCTCACAGCAATTTGAGTTCAAATCCTGAAAATGCCAAGCTGACCTTTCATTCATTTAGAGTTGATCAAATAAATAAAAAAAAGAAAAGGCACAGTGCTGGGGCGGTCCTCTCTCCTTCAAACCATTCATCTCCTTCGGTAATCAAGGATAGCAGAGGAGAGGGAACACTTGTCTACTCATGACTACACCAGTGCTTTAAGCAAGTGACTAAATCATTGTACATGCTTTATCAGTCGAGTTGCACTCAATCTCGAGTGACAGCTGAAGGTTAGTCGGAGTCATGCTCCCATAAGTCTCAAAGATTTCAATCAGTCACATCAACTGATGCATAAACAACATTTCTTCTTGAAGAGAATTACTATACCGTGTTGCATACTACTACTACTACTACTACTACTACTACTACTACTACTACTGCTGCTACCAATACTACTACTACTACTACCACCGTCTCAATACTGCTGCTGCTGCTGCTACTACTACTACTACTACTACTACTACTATTACAACTACTACAACGACTACTACTGCTGCTACCTATACTACTTCTACTTCTACAACTACAATGACTACTACTACTACCAATACCACTACTACCAATACTACTACTACCACCACTATCAATACTGCTACTACTACTACTACTATTACTACTACTACTACTACTATTACTACTACTACTACTACTATTACTACTACTACTGCTACTACCACTGCTGCTACTACTACTACCAATACCACTACCACCAATACTACTACTACTACTACTGTTACTATCAGAACTGCTGCTTCTGCCACTACAACGACTACTACTACTACTACTACTACTACTACTGCTACTGCTACTGTTACTATCAGAACTGCTGCTTCTGCTACTACTACTACTACTACTACTACTACTACTACTACTACTACTACAATTACAATGTCTTAAAGAAGAGTAGTTACCCATGAAATATTTCAAATTCATTTCATTTCACATACACCCATTCCCTTCCCCTTCACAAGCTGCGTAAGAGAAACGCGATTTGTGAATCTATTTAGTTTGAATGACGTAAATATTAAAGCAAATAAGCAAACACAAATAAATTCTGATCTGTTTAGAAAATACATGAGTTCACGGGATTTCCAGCTGTAAGATGTTCAATATTAACGTTCTGAGTTCAAATCCCACTGTGGTCGACTTTGCCTTTCATCCTTTCAGGGTCAATAAATTAAGTACCTATTTCTTTATTACCCACAAGGGGCTAAACATAGAGGGGACAAACAAGGACAGACATAGGTATCAAGTCGATTATATCAACCCCAGTGTGTAACTGGTACTTATTTAATCGACCCCGAAAGGATGAAAGGCAAAGTCGACCTCGGCGGAATTTGAACTCACAACATAACCGCAGACGAAATTAAGTACCAGTTGTGTACTGGGGTCAATCTAATCGACTGGACCCCTTCCCCAAAAATTTCTGGGAGTAGAAAAGAATATCATAAGTTATAATATTTCACCTGTCTCTACGTTCTGAGTTCAAATTCCACTGAGGTCGACTTTACTTTTCATCCTTTCAGGGTCAATAAATTAAGTACCAATTGTATACTAGCCCCTCTCCGAAAATTTCGGAGAGTAGAAAAGAATATCATAAGTTAACATTTCGCCTATCTCTACATTCTGAGAATATCATAAGTTATAATATTTCGCCTGTTTCTACGTTCTGAGTTCAAATTCTGCTGAGGTCGACTTTACTTTTCATCCTTTCAGGGTCAATAAATTAAGTACCAGTTGTATACTGGGATCAATCTAATCGACTGGCCCCTTCCCCAAAAATTTCGGGGAGTAGAAAAGAATATCATAAGTTATAATATTTCGCCTGTCTTTACATTCTGAGTTCAAATTCCACTCAGGTCGACTTTGCCTTTCATCCTTTCAGGTTCAATAAATTAAGTACCAGTTGTGTACTAGGGTCGATCTAATCGACTGGCCTCCTCCCCAAAAATTTCGGGGAGTAGAAAAGAATATCATAAGTTATAATATTTCACCTGTCTCTACGTTCTGAGTTCAAATTCTGCTGAAGTCGACTTTGCTTTTCATCCTTTCTGGGTCAATAAATTAAGTACCAGTTGTGTACTGGGGTTGATCTAATCGACTGCCCCCCCCCCTCCCCAAAAATTTCGGGGAGTAGAAAAGAATATCATAAGTTATAATATTTCACCTGTCTCTACATTCTGAGTTCAAATTCTGCTGAGGTCGACTTTGCCTTTTATCCTTTCAGGGTCAATAAATTAAGTACCAGTTGTGTACTGGAGTCAATTTAATAGACTGGCCCCTCCCCAAAAATTTTGGGGAGTAGAAAAGAATATCATAAGTTATAATATTTCGCCTGTCTCTACATTCTGAGTTCAAATTCTGCTGAGGTCAACTTTGCCTGTCATCCTTTCAGGGCAGATAAATTAAGTACCAGTTGTGTACTGGGGTCAATCTAATCGACTGGCCTCCTCCCCAAAAATTTCGGGGAGTAGAAAAGAATATCATAAGTTATAATATTTCACCTGTCTCTACATTCTGAGTTCAAATTCTGCTGAGGTCAACTTTGCTTTTCATCCTTTCAGGGTCAATAAATTAAGTACCAGTTGTGTACTGGGGTCAATCTAATCGACTGGCCCCCTCCCCCAAAATTTCGGGGAGTAGAAAAGAATATCATAAGTTATAATATTTCACCTGTCTCTACATTCTGAGTTCAAATCCCGCTGCGGTCGACTTTGCTTTTCATCCTTTCAGGGTCAATAAATTAAGTACAAGTTGTGTACTGGGGTCAATCTAATCGACTGAGCCCCTCCCCAAAAATTTTGAGGAGTAGAAAAGAATATCATAAGTTATAATATTTCGCCTGTCTCTACATTCTGAGTTCAAATTCCGCAGAGGTCGACTTTACTTTTCATCTTTCAGGGTCAATAAATTAAGTGCCAGTTGTGTACTGGGGTCAATCTAATCGACTGGCCCCCTCTCCCAAAAACTTCAGGCCTTGTGCCTAGAGTAGAAAAGAAAAGACTATACCTATGTATTAAGGCGTCGAGCTGGCAGAAACGTTAGCCCATTCTCCAAAATTGCAGGCCTTGTTCCTATAGTGGAAATGATTATTAAGGTGGCAAGCTGGCAGAAGCATTAGCATTCCGGACTGGAAAAGGCTGAGGGGGGAGGATGGGAATTTCCTGGAAAAGTCCCAGGAGGGGGAGGAAGGAGAAGGACTTCCTGGAAAATTCCAAGGAGGAGGAGTTGAGAGGATGAGGACTTTTTGGAAAAGTCTGTAGAGGGGGTTTTCCTTGAAATTTCCAAGGAGAGGGACTTCCTGTAAAATTCCAAGGACAGGGCAGTTGAGGGGATGAAGAACTTCCTGGGAAAGTCCAAGGAGGGGAGACTGTCTGGAAAATTCCCATGATGGGGAGGAAGGAATTCCTGGAAAAGTCCAAGGGGGGTTGAAGGGGAGGAAGAGCAGGATGATCAATATATCTCAAGAAAGGAATACAAATAGCTTTCTCACCTTAAAGACCTGCAAATTGAAATCACAAAAATGTGGAAGCTTAGTATTACGATAACACCAGTAGTAATTAGTCCATTGGGAATGATAAAGAAGGGAGGTGAGAAGTATATTAAGCAACTCCCTGGTAACTCCAATCTCTGTGAGCTACAAAAGATAACCTTGATGGGTACAGCCCATATACTACGGAAAGCACTCTCCCCCTAAAATGGAATAAATGTGATAATTTTAACATGCATAGCAAAGCAAGAGTGCCCTTGCTACTCTTGGTCTCTGGAGGATGCCCGGTACTAAGGCAGCTGAAATAAAGTTATAATGAAAAGAAATCATAAATAATAATAATGATAATAATAATAATAATAAATGCCCTGATGCAGTACCAGGCAGTGGCTCTCATGGCTTCTGATCTTAACTGATTGGAAGTGTTATCATGTACATTGTTTTGTCTTGGTATAAAAGATGGGCTACAGCAAATATTCTGCTCAATACCACAGATTTGCTTGTCAGTTGTTTGACCTTAACCAGTTGAGCATGTCCCTTAGTGGCTGACGATATGTGCATCTCTGATCACGAGCAGAAGTAGTGGGGGAGCATCATAGCCATGTGTTGAGAAGGATTCTTTGGGGTTTGAATAATTCACCTCTGGAAACATGGGTGTTTCGTTCAACGTCCTTAAACAACCCTTATTCAGGAACCTTTTGAGCGGGATGGGTTACTCGATCTGAAGAAAATTCTAACTGGGCTCCACCTGCAAGGTCATGTGCTGCTTATCTTGATATGAGATCACCATGTCGCGCACATATGGTTGTGATGCATGTGCCTGGTGTATCCTTATCAGACGGGTAGTCATGATGGGTATACTGGGCTTCGTATATTTTACCCCAGTGTCACTTTGATGGCATAATAATAATAGTGATAGTAATAATAATAATGATGATGATAATAATAATAATAATAATAATAATAATAATAATAATAATAGTGATAGTAATAATAATAGTTAACTGGAACGGCTAATGTACTGAGAAGAGCATTATCGCTGTGAAAACAATATCCATTCATGAATTTATTTATTCATTAATTTTTTAAATACATATTTTACCTGTGAATTTGTGTGTGTAATCTAGGAATGCATACAATGAGCTTCTCTGCCCTAGGTGTACAGAAAACACTCGGCGAGAAACGGAAGAAAATTTGAAGAAAGAAGGAAGAAATAATAATAATAATAATAATAATAATAATAATAATAATAATAATACGTCATAGTAAAAGACTTCAGACAAAGAACATGCCTCCTCATTGATATGACTGTCCCAATCGATATAAACGTATCTGTCAAGACCTACCAAAAACTGAGTAAATATAAAGATCTTGAAATAGAAATCAGCCAAATTTGAAACCTGAAGACTAAAACAATACCTGTTGTCATAGGTGCCCTGGGAATGATAGCAAAGGGAGCTGATTGCTACCTAACTCAGATACCAGGAAACCCCAAAATGGCAGAAATTCAAAAGATAGTGCTCATGAGAACTGCTCATATCCTATGCAAAATACTTTCTATGTAATCTCTCAAGTTTTAAAACAAACATAATTTTCGTATGTTTTTTTTTTAGGCATTCACTAGTACAACACTAAGTACAAAAAAAATATATGGCACACTAGGCATAACACCAGCATGAACTTCCAGCTTGTTGTCTCTTGAGGTCTCTGGGTGAGACTTGGAGCCAGTTTGTGCAAATGTAAAGCAAAAGTCAAACATAGAATAATAATAATAATAATAATAGGCTGAAATAGAAACGTTATCAACTTTTGCCCCCAATATTTAAAGCATAAAGAAACGGTTGAGAAAATTATAACAGATTAATTGTGCAGTATGGTTGTCAGCATCCCTATCTTATGCCTTCCTTCATCATCCACCAGCAAACCTTAAGGACCACTACATTGGTCATGTATCGTTGCTTACTTAAGTGACCACTTTGTTACCTACTTGAAACCCAACTCTTGTAACCACTAAAGCTAGCAAGCCTAAGTTTTCTTCATTATTATTATTATTATATTATTATTATTATTATTATTATTATTATTATTATACTATTATCATTATTATTATTATTATTATTATTATTATTATTATTATTATTATTATTGTTGTTGTTGTTGTTATTATTATTATTGTCGTTGTTGTTATTATTATTATTGTCATTATTATTATTATAATTATTATTATTATTATTATTATTATTATTATTATTATTGTCATTTACTTTTAATCTGCATGTTTGATGCAATCACTTGCCGGGGCTCACTCAGCACCCTAGGGCAAGTGAAGGTTAAGAGTTGTTGAAATATAGCTGAAAGCTTGGGGAGGGGAAGTAGAGAAATATCTCCATGTAATACAACACAAACAGTTACATTGGTAGGGTTTTTCTAAGGATGTGGGCAGTACTTGTTAGCACAATCTTTTGGATTTCCTTGAGACATGGTTCTCCAGGGATATTCTCTAGGTGTTTCTGACATCCCTTTTTTATCATACCTAGGGCACCTACAATAACAGAAACAGTTTTTGTTTCAAGATTCCACATCTTTTGTATTTCGATTTCCAGGTCCTTATATTTACTAAGTCTGTCAAATTCCTTTACAGATATATTTTTATCAGTGGGGACGCTTACCTCTATTAGTCTGCAGGTATTTTATTCCCTGTCTTTAACAATTATGTCTGGTCGATTAGCCTTGATCGTTCTGTCAGTTTTGACTGGAAAATCCCAGAGGATGGTGACATTTTTACCTTCAACAACTGGCTGAGGATGGTGTTCATACCAATTTGCAGGAGTGCAGGATTTGTAGTGTTTACATATCTTCCAATGTATATACTGTCCTACCCTATCGTGGCGATGTTTGTATCCATTTGGTGTCAGCACAGGACATCCCGAAACGAGACGGTCTATTGTTTTGTCAAATGTGTCGCAGAATCTGCATTTAGGGTCAGTACCGTTTCAGGGAACATTAGCCTGTTAATTTCTGGTAAACAAGTTTTGATCTTGTGCTGCCAGTATGAAGCCTTCAGTCTCTGCTTTTAATCCTGAACTCTTCAGCCACTGATGGGTTGTTGCTTGGTCTACATCAGCATTTTGGCTTCGGAGAATATATTGTCCATGCAGGGGCTTCTGGCTCCACCGCCTCTCAATTTGATTCTGCCCGTTCTTTTTTGCAGTCTGCTTGATTCACTTTGCTTGCTTGGTAGCAGTGGTTTCCGGCTCTTCATCTGATTCAAGGTTAATGTCTAGTTCCCTTTCGAACTTATAAGCTTCCTTGACAATAGAATGCAGCTTTTTGCTGCTTTCGTGTTCGCACACAAGTCACAGCATCCAGTCCTTTGTACTAGATAGGTACCTGTTCATTCCTACAGTGGAGGTCTTATAGCACAGCTCTAATTTCATCATTCCTCTCCCCCGCTGCTTCTTGGTAGGTACAGGCGGTCTACATCTGCCTTAGGGTGGTGCATGTTCTTGGATGTCAGTAATTTTCTTGTCTTCCTGTCCAAGCATTGGAGTTCCATAAGGTTCCAGTTAATGATGTTAAAACTGTACTGGACTACTGGAAGTGCCAGGGTGTTAATGGCCTCAATGCAATTTTTGGAGTTGAGTTCAGTCTTCAGTACAAGCCTTATCCTCCTATAGTATTCCTTTCTTATTTTTCCCTTCATAGTAGCATGATGTATACCATTTCCTTCATTGATTCCTAGGTATTTGTAACTTTCTTGTGGGTCAAGTTCCTTGATGGTAGTGTCAATATCTAATTTAACAGAAGCTGTTTGCCTGAGCTTGCCTCTTACAAAAGTTGCTTTAGCACACTTATCAAGGCCAAAATCCATTCCGACATCATTGCTAAACTCTTTAACAGTTGTTAGCAGCTCTTCTAGCTCTTGGTCATTCCTGGCAAACAACTTTAGGTCGTCCATATAGAAAAGGTGGTTTATTGACTTACTAAAAACTTTGCACCCATATCTGGTACTATTCGATTCGTTTGAGAGTGGGATCAGTGCCATGCAAAAAAGTAATGGAGAGAGTGAGTCACCTTGAAAGATGCCTCGTTTGATGTTGATGCTGTTGGACTGGCTCATCCCATTACTATGGCTTAGAAAGAGACGTGTGTTCCACATGGTCATGCTATTCTGTAAGAATTTTGAGACGACAGGAGAGATCTTGTATATCTCAAGGGCCTTGGGTATCCATTTATGTGGGACACTGTCAAACGCTTTCCTGTAGTCTATCCATGCCATACTCAGGTTTTTGTTTTTGCTCCGGCAATTCTCTACAATCATTCTGTTTATGAGCAATTGGTCTTTGCACCCATTATTATTATTATTATTATTATTATTATTATTATTATTATTATTATTATTATTATTATCATTATTATTCAAAAGGTGATGAGCTGGTAGAATCATTAGCATGCAAAGCAGAATGCTTTGCAGCATTTTGTCTGCCGCTATGTTCTGAGTTCAAATTCCACTGAGGTCGACTTTTTTCATCGACTAAATAAGTACCAGTTACACACTGGGGTCAATGTAATTGACTAGCCCCTAGTAGAAATAGTTATAATGATAATAATAATAATAATAATAATAATTATTATTATTATTATTATTATTATTATTATTATTATTATTATTATATGTTTGACTTTTGCTTTATGTCTGTACAAGTTGGCTCCAAGTCTCACCCAGAGACCTCAAGAGACAACAGGTTGGAAGTTCTGTGCCATATATTTGGGGTTTTTTTTTTTTTTTGTGTTGTACTAGTGAATGTCTAATACATAAAAATAAAAAATAAATAAATAAAAAATTAAAAAAATAAATAAAAAAAAAGTTTGTTTTAAACCTTGGGATTACATAGAGAGTATTTTGCGTAGGATATGAGCAGATATATTATTATTATTATTATTATTATTATTATTATTATTATTATATTATTATTATTATGATTATTATGATTATTATGATTATTATTATTATGATTATTATTATTATTATTATTATCATTATTATTATTATTATTATTATTATTATTATTATTATTATTATTATTATTAATGAATTGAGCTGGTAGAGTCATTAGCATGCCAGGCAAAATGCTTAGCGACATTTTGTCTGCTGCTATGTTCTGAGTTCAAATTCCACCGAGGTCAGCTTTGTCTTTCATCCATTCAGGGTCAATAAACTAAGTACCAGTGAAACACTGGGGTCAATGTACTCAACTAGTCCCCTCCCACCACCAAACTTCAAGCCTTGCACCTTTAGTTGAAAGGATTATTATTATTATTATTATTATTATTATCATTGTTATTATTATTTAGGCAGTGAATTGGCTGAATCTTTGGAACACCGGGAAAATGCTTAGCAGCATTTTGTCCGTCTTTATGTTCTGAGTTCAAATTCCACCAAGGTTCACTTTACCTTTCATCCCTTCAGTGTCAATAAAATACATACCAGTCGAGCTCTGGGGTCAATGTAATCAACTAGTACCCTCTCCCAGGATTTCAGACCTTTGTGTCTTTAATAGAAAGGATTATTATTATTATTGTTGCCATTGTTGTTGTTGTTGTTGTTGTTGTTATGATTGCTGTCATCATCGTCAAGGCAACAGACTGACAGAATCATTCACACACTAGACAAGATGCTTTGAGACATTTCTTCCAACTTGAGATTCTGAGTTCAAATTTCACCAAGGATGACTTTGTCTTTCATCCTTTGGGGGAAGGGTATGTCAATGAAATAAGTACCAGTTGAATACTGGGGTCAATCTAATCAACTAGGCCCATCCCCCAAAATTTCCGGCTTTGTTCCTATAGTGGAAAGGATTATTAAGGTGGCAAGCTGGTAGAAGCTTGCCACCTTAATCTTTTATCTGCCTATGTTCTGAGTTCAAATTCCACCAAGGTCAACTTTGCCTTTCATCCTTTCGAGGTCAGTAGAATAAAAACCATTTGAGCACTGAGGTCAATGTAATCAACTTTCTAACCTTATTATTAATTAACTAATTAAGGTGACGAGCTGGCAGAATTGTTAACATGCCAGGTGCAATGCTTAGTAGTATTTTGTCTTCTGCTATGTTCTGAGTTCAAATTCTGCTGAAGTCGACTTTGCCTTTCGTCCTTTCGGGGTCGATAAACTAAGTACCAGTTGAGTGCTGGGGGTTGATGTAATCGTCTCGTCCCCTCCTCCCAAATTTGAGTCCTTGTACTTCCAGGAGAAAGGATTATTAATTAACTAATTAATTAATCAATCAATTAATTAACTAATTAATAATTAAATGCTGAAGCAGTGCCTTTGAGGATGTTTAGGTGATCATAATGGCCCTACTATTAATTCCACCTGAGGTATATAGTTTATCAATTCCTGTTTTTTGGAGAACAGCATCAGTTTGACAACCAGAAAGGAAATATCGTGAACACAACACTAAATAATTTAAACTTTCTCTCTTTCCCCCTTTTTATTCTCTCCCATCTTTACCTTCTTCCTCTCTTTCATTCTTTCATTCTGTGTTTCCTTCAACACCTCCATCCTCATCACCTTCCTCTCCATCACCTCCTCACATACATTTTCCATCTCTTGAAACATCTCTCTCTTTCTCTCTCCCTTTCTTCTCTCTCTCTTTTCTATCACTCTCTCTCTCTCTCTCTTTCTGTATCTATCTATCTATCTATCTATCTATCTATCTATCTATCTATCTATTTCAACCTCTCTCATCATCATCATTTCATTCTATCTCTCTTCCTTTCTCTATTTCTTTACCCCCACCATCTCCATCTCTGTCTCTACTCTATCTCCCTGTATTTTTCTTTATCTTTCTTTTCCTTCATTTTGTTTTTCTACACACTCTCTCTCTCTCTCTCTCTCTTTCTCTCTCTCTCTCTTTCTCTCTCTCTCTCTTTCTCTCTCTCTCTTTCTCTCTCTCTCTCTTTCTCTCTCACTCTCTCTTCCTCTTTCCATATATATATATATATATATACATATATATTGATATATAAAATTATAATTAAGGGTGTTGAAAGGGATACCACCATGCTAGATATAGCATGGTGGTATACCTTTTGATACCCTTAATTATAAGTTAAAAAATAGTAATTACCTTTCAGGTTTTTTTCCCATGCTGGCCACTCAATACGTTTGTTATTTTAAATTAACAGCTTACCCGCTTTATATATATATATATATCTTACTCTCTCTTTTTCTATATATATATATATATATATATATATATATATATATATATATATATATATATACATATATATATATATATATATCTTACTCTCTCCCCCTCTAGCTATTTTTTACTTTTTCCCCATCTATCTCTGTCTCTGTATCTTGTTTATCTTTCTTTCACTCACTCTCTCCCCTCTTTCACTCAATCACTCTCTCTTTCTCTCTATCTCTATTCACCTTTCCCCATTTATATCTCTTTATTTTGTTGATCTCTCTCTTTCTTTCTCCTTCTCTCTCTCTCTCTCACTTTCTCTCTCTCTCTCTCTGGACCCTCTGTCTCAACCATTTTACCTACATCTTTCCATCCTTTCTGTCCATCTCTCTCTCTCTCTCTCACCTTCTCTTCCTCTAGTTCTTCACCTTTTCCCCATCTATCACCATCTCTCTGCATCTTGTAGATCTTTCTCTCCCCCTCTCCACCACTTCTGCACTCTCTCCCTCTTTCTCTCCCCCTCTCCCTCTCTCCCCCTTCATCTCCCCTTCTCTCTACTTCAAACACCATTCCATCTCTAGCCAGGTATTCTTTTTGCTGCTGTGGATGGAAGAAACTTAATTTTAGTTACCGTTTTTTACATTGCTGTTATTAGTTTTCTTTTTTTAAATCTTGCTTTTAGTTTTGGTTGTTTGTGAAGAGAACGATGGGGAGGAAAGGGGGAGGGGTAGTTGTTAGAATTTTGGATTCGGTGATTCTACACAGAGCAGTTTGGATAATTCTGGAAGGCGTGTTGTTTACGGCAACGTCTGTTGTTTTAAATATTTACTGCAAACACTAATTCAACTGCTGAGATATTTGCTCCAGACCATGACAAAGCCAGGCTTTGACATGAAACAGGCCCCTTTTTTTTCTTAACTGTTTTGGCTGCAAAGGGAAACAACATCATCATCATCATCATCATCATTACTGTCATCACCACTATCACCAACACAACAACTACCAGAATCACTACAACCACTACAACACAACCACCACTACCACAACCATCACCACCACAACCACCACAACTACCACCACCACAACCACCACTACCACAACCAACACCACCACAACCAACACCACCACAACTACCACCACCACAACCATGATCACCACTACAACCAAGACCATAACAACTACCACCACAACCACCAACACCACAACCAACACCACTGCCACAACCACGATCACCACCACCACAACCATCACCACATCCACCACCACCACAACCAACACACCACAACCACTATCATCGCCACCTCTACAACCACCACAACCATCACCACCACCACAACCATCACTACAGCCACAACTACCACCTTCACAACCACCACAACCACCACCACCACAATCATGACCACTGCCACAACCATGACCACTACCACAATTACCACCACCACAACTGCCACAACCACCACCACAACCATCACCACAACTACCACCACAACCACCACCCCCATCTGCACAAAAGTCATGATGATCATCATCATCACCATCATCATGACCACCATCACCCTCAGCAGTAGCAACATCATCACAATCATCATCAGCATCATCATCATGATCATCATCATTAGCACTACTACAACCATCACCACCACCACCACCACCAACAACAGCAACAGCTACAGAGTAGCAGCAGTGGCAGCAGGAGCAGTACTAACCTTATCAACATAGGAGCCTCTGCATGGACACTTGATTTGATCAGCTAGAAATAGAAGGCAATTATTTTAAATGAATAAAAAAACAAAAGGAAGGAAGCATTTAGAGGTGGTGCTCCAGCATGGTCGCTGTGTGATGAGTGAAACAAGTGTAAGGGATGAAAGATACTTTGGTATAAAATATTTTCTGAGCTGATCGAAGCTGTAATATCAATGGTTATAGATCTGCTCGATCAGGACTGACCTGGGGTTAAACAAGAATAGCAACACTTGATGCTATTGTTCCAATAATTGTTACTAAGGCGGCGAGCTGGCAGAAACGTTAGCACACCAGGCGAAATGCTTAGTGGTATTTTATCTGTCTTTACATTCTGAGTTCAAATTCTGCCAAGGTCGACTCTGCCTTTCATCCTCTCGGGGTTGATTAATTAAGTACCAGTTACACACTGGGGCGTTATAATCAACTTAATCCATTTGTCTGTCCTTGTTTGTCCTCTCCGTGTTTAGCCCCTTATGGGTAGTAAAGAAATAGGTATTTCGTCTGTTTTTACGTTCTGAGTTCAAATTCCGCCAAGGTCGACTGTGCCTTTCATCTTCTCAGGGTCAATTAAATAAGTACCAGTTTCGCACTGGGGTCGTTATAATCGACTTAATCCATTTGTCTGTCCTTGTTTGTCCTCTCCGTGTTTAGCCCCTTGTGGGTAGTAAAGAAATAGGTATTTCGTC
>NC_042999.1:13987173-13997173 GCF_006345805.1 Octopus sinensis | reverse complement strand
CATCATTATATAATATATATATATATATATAATGTAATAATAAGAGTAAATAATTTCTATAAAGGTTTTTAAAAAAACCACAATTATTTACTGGTAGAATTCGGTATGTAAATATAGCCGATTACCGGCAGGAACTTCTGTAAAGTTCAGTATATATATTGTATATAAGAAAAAGGGACAAGCAACAGGTTGCTTGACCGCATACCGAAAAAATAGAAATAGCAGTCAAGAATGCTTATTTCTATCAAAGTGGGACTCCGGGCACGACAAACCCTGTAATTCACATATGCAAAACGGAAGTCCCGGAGTCCCACTTTGATAGAAATAAGCATTCTTGACTGCTATTTCTATTTTTTCGGTATGCGGTCAAGCAACCTGTTGCTTGTCCCTTTTTCTTATATATATATATATAGATAGATAGATAGATACACACACACATATACACAAATATATGTGTGTGTATGTGTGTGCTGTTTGTGTGTGTATTATATCTGTGCATATATATATATATATATAATATATATATATATATATATATATATATATATATACATATGGATGGATGATGAAATATCTTTCAGGCTGCAGAGAGTAACTGATTTCTTCTGGTCTCCTGAGTCTCATGTCTGGTCCCAGCATGGCATCACAAGGCAAACAAAAGTTACTGTGTACTATGTGTGTGTACTGACATCGCTCCTTTACTCATGTGAGACATTGACTCTTAACAAATATCATGTAAAGGTCCTTGAACGCTTCATCAGAGACATCTGTGGCACATTCCGAATGTTAGCTTGACCTTAAAATCTCCAGACACACAGGTCCTGAGGAAAGCTGATATCTTGAGTACTGATGCAACAGTGCACAAGCACTGGTCATATTGGACTGGACACCTTATTGAATGAAGGATAGCAGGATGAAGAATTGAAGTATGCTGCTCAAAAGCACACTGCTAGTGTGGTGAATAGAGAAAGCTTGGTTTGCAATATTTGTAGTCATGTACACTTGTCAAGAGCAGAGATCATTAGCCACCAATGGAGCCTCAAATGCAAAATAGAAGTTAGTCCTAGAACGCACAATGTCCCTAAAGGTCAGCAACGATCTTCCTCAGTCACAAGTGGATGGCCATCATCATCATTATATAAATATATATATATATATATAATGTAATAATAAGAGTAAATAATTTCTATAAAGGTTTTTAAAAAAAACCACAATTATTTACTGGTAGAATTCGGTATGTAAATATAGCCGATTACCGGCAGGAACTTCTGTAAAGTTCAGTATATATATTGTATATAAGAAAAAGGGACAAGCAACAGGTTGCTTGACCGCATACCGAAAAAATAGAAATAGCAGTCAAGAATGCTTATTTCTATCAAAGTGGGACTCCGGGCACGACAAACCCTGTAATTCACATATGCAAAACGGAAGTCCCGGAGTCCCACTTTGATAGAAATAAGCATTCTTGACTGCTATTTCTATTTTTTCGGTATGCGGTCAAGCAACCTGTTGCTTGTCCCTTTTTCTTATATATATATATATAGATAGATAGATAGATACACACACACATATACACAAATATATGTGTGTGTATGTGTGTGCTGTTTGTGTGTGTATTTATATCTGTGCATATATATATATATATAATATATATATATATATATATATGTATACATTTATATCTATTTATGTGTGTCCCCCACCACCACTTGACAACCAATGTTGGTGTGTTTATGTCCCTATAACTTAACAGTTTGGCAAAAGAGACTGATAGAGAAAACAACAGGTTTTATATATAAAAATAACAAGTACTTGTGTCAATTTGTTTAACTAAGTTTTTTTTCAAGGCAGTGCTCCAGCATGGTCGCAATCTAATGACTGATTCAAGTAGAATATAAAACATGAATTCAGGATCATTATTGGTTTTCTTTAAAGGATGGAAAATGAAGACAGCTGCCAGGAACCACTTAAGTTATTGAGTATTTTCATTGTTTGATAATTTAAACACGGAAAATAGTTAAGGCCAGCCAGATATAGAGTTAGCCTTAAGGGACTGAACCAACATTTTAGAGACATATTCTCTTTCTAATTTTAACTCTTTTCAAATATATACAGAAAAGTAAGTCGTAGAAGAACTTTACCAAAATATTTTATGGAAGAGAAATAGCTGACTGTGATTAAAAATGGTAAAACAACACCTGAACGTAAATAGCGCGAACTGTGTTAAAGTGCAAAAAGAATTTAAGAAAAAAAAACAAATCAAGAAGTTCAACAAAAAAACAACAGTTTTGTGGTTGTTTCTCTTTGCAAAACAATTATAAAAATTTGACTGTTTGGTTTTCCCAGCATGCTTATTATCATTTTTCTGAGTTTAATGAATGTGTGTGAGTACAAACAGGCTTTGTAGTTTAAATAATTTGCTTAATGCTCCAAGTAAACTCCAGAAAAAATCAGCTGCACATTTTCTCGTAATGATAAGATCTATTGTTGACAAGTTAGTTTATAAGTGCCTTCTGCCTTCCCTGACTATTTATTCACAGCACGTGCCTGATTGGTACCTATCCATTTGCTGGCATAATGATTGAAGGAATATGCATTTTGGATACTTAAATATTCTCTTTCTCCTCTCTGTGTACCTTTGTACCTTTTTTTTTCCCCTTTTAACAACACTAACATTATGTGATCATGTGATTTCTTCAACAACAAAACAGGGTTTTTAAAAAAATTTTTGTTATACTTTTGCACAGATTTTTCTCTTAAATTGCATTAATGTTTTTCGGAATCCATCAGATGCAATGTAAACACCTTTATTGTGGCCTCTTGACTTTGTTTTTTTACATTATTCCAGATGTGACCCATTGACTGGATATTGGTTGCCTGCAATGAATTCCATTCTGACTAGTTATCTCATCTGAGAATAACTTATTCGTGATATAATCTTTCTCCCAACCAGACATGGGAGCCTTGCAAAACTGTTATGGGTGTTGTCCCTTCTTATCTCGTCATAGCAAGGCTTTTGACCACTCTGTGCAGTACCCAAACTGGTTGACCACATCCTCATTCAACATAGCATACCTTCAACAGCAGTATACATAAATATACATAGGTGCAGGCATGGCTGTGTGTTAAGAAGATTGTTTCTCAACCCCATGGCTCTGAGTTCAATCTTCACTTGGACAAGTGTCTTCTACTATAACTTCAGGCTGACCAAAGCCTTATGAGTGGATTTGGTGGATGGAAACTGAAAGAAGCCCATCATATAATGTGTGTGTGTGTGAATGTGTGCCTGTGTTTGTCCCCTACCACTGCCTGACACCAAGTGTTGGTTTGTTTATATCCCCATAATTTAGAGGTTAGGAAAAGAGACCAATAGAGTAAGTACAAGGCTTTAAAAAAAGAAAGCACCCAACACACTCTGTAAAATGGTTAGCATTAAGAGAAAACCGTGTCAAAACAAACAATGTAACCTGGTGTGGCTCCTGGCCTCATCAGCTCCTGTCAAATTGTCCGACCCATGCCAGCATGGAAAATGGACGTTAAGTGATTTGGTGATGCTGCTGCTGTTGATGATGATGATGATGAGGAGGAGGAGGAGGAGGAGAAGGAGGAAGAGGAGGATGGATAGATAGATAGATAGATAGATAGATAGATAGATAGATAGATAGATAGATAGATAGATAGATATACATATATGTATGCATTTGTATATATAAACACACAATTCATATAAACTAAGACTTGACATTCAATCAACCACATTAAATAAACCATAAGGTGAAACGTAAGTATTCCATTATTATTCTTAAAATTTCTTCAGAGTAATAGCCACACACATATATATATATATATATATGTATATATAAATTTAAATTTAAAATGAGGGTGAGAAATTAAATATTGATTTAATTAACATCGATTTCACACCAGTGGTCTAGCATATAAAAATAACTGAAGGTTCAGTAAAATTGTATTATATACATATTAGAGGGAAACCACTATGTGGACACCCTTATGCTAGAAATAGATTCACTATGGTCTTACCACTAAGAAATGTTCTCAAGAAAAATTTAGCAAAACAACCAAAACGTAATTGAGCAAGACAAAAGAAAAAGCAATAAAAATATGGATTATTCGCATATATGTTTCACTATTAACATATTACATAATTTTACTTACATAAATGTAAGTTGTTTTGCTAAATTTTTCTTGAGAACATTTCTTAGTGGTAAGACCATAGCGGATCTATTTCTAGCATAAGGGTGTCCACATAGTGGTTTCCCTCTAATATATATATATATATATATATATATATATCATTGTCAGCTATTTCTTGTGTCAGAGAATTTCAATTTCCTCTTGATTTAGTGGTTCCTTCATGCTAATAGTATTGAAGATGGAAAGGCCAATCCTCACATAAAACAAGCAAGAACAAAGATAGCAACAAAGAGTTGGTAGATGCTGTGCTTGTTCTTGTAGCTTGTGTTCTTTACATTCTTTGAATTTTCTTTTTCCTTTTAACTTCAAGGAAGTCAGTTCCAGTAGATTTCGTTTTTGGATTTGGTTTACAGAGTCCTAGTAGAGTTAGACTGATACTAATTTGATCAGTTCTATCTTCAACCTCCCACGTTTTTGTCTCAAACACCGCCATACTGGAGTCTGATTTTATAATGTCTTTATAATGGCAGAGAGGACATCTTCATTGTCTTTTTCTAATGGTTAAAATTCCCAAAAGCGGGATTTCTTTTACAAAGAAATCTCGCTTTTGTCATTCTAATTCCATGACTGAAATTATTTTGGTGAATTCTCTGCTTTTACTCTTGGCAATTGTAGATAAACATTGTTGATTATATAATACATGCTTATAAAACTCTTATAAGAAGACAGGTCATGGCGACTTCAAAGTTTTGGCTGGCAAGCTTTTCTCAAACTGTCCATGGAATATTGCATATATACCATTATGCCTATAAAATGGATTTACAACTTCAATACCCTACATATCTTGCATCTATTTTCTTTCCTCCACCTCACTCTCTATTTTGTATCACATCGAAACTAACTATGACTTAACTTTCTTCTCACACCATCTCCGATGAAGGGATATTATTAATCAATATCCTAGAAACAGCTGTAAGACCTTCTATCTATAAATGCTCTAATATCTATACAGCCTTGATTTTTTATCTTATTACACAAAAAATTCTCATATATATATATATATATATATATAAATATATATATATATATATACATACATATACATATATATATACATATATACATATATGCGTGTGTGTGTGGAGGTGCAATGGTCCAGTGGTTAGGGCAGTGGACTCATGGTTGTAGGATCACCGTTTCAATTCCCAGATTGGGCATTGTGAGTGTTTATTGAGCAAAAACACCTGAAAGTTCCATGAGACTCCGGCAGGGGGTGGTGGCGAACTCTGCTGTACTCTTTCACCACAACTTTCTCTCACTCTTTCTTCCTGTTTCTGTTGTACCTGTATTTCAAAGGGCCAGCTGAATCTCCCCAAGAACTACATTAAGGGTACATGTGTCTGTGGAGTGCTCAGCCACTTGCACTTTAATTTCACAAGCAGGCAGTTACATTGACATAAACACACCAGCATCAATTGTCAAACGATGGTGCAGGGAACAAATGCTGTGCTATATATATATATAGAAATAAGAAATAAGTGGACATTTTACCGGTGAGTGTGTTAAATTGTATGGTACAAAAAAAAATGACTCTCCCCAAACACAACAAAGCGATCAAATGTTATATTTAATTGAAATTTAATCATCAATGTACTTTCGCTGATTATCTATGATTTCCTTCCATCTATTTACAAGCTTTTTAATCCCATCAATGTAAAACTCTTTTGGTTTCAAAGCGAAGAACTCTGAAATGTCAGTTTCGACCTCCTCTTGACGTGCGAAAGTTATGTCCCCCAAACGATTCTGTAAACTACGAAGCAAATGGTAGTCTGAAGGAGCAAGGTTGGGAGAATAAGGTGGATGAGGAATTTTTTCCTAACCAAGCTCTTCGATCTTCTGTGATGTGATCTTTGCAGTGTGGGGTCGCGCATTGTCCGGATGAAACATCACTCCTTTTCAATTCACTAAAGTGGGTCTTTCTTTTTTCTTCAAAGCTTGGTTCAAATGCTATAATTGCTGACAATAGACTTCAGCATTGATTGCTGTATTAGGTGATAACAATTCAAAGTGAATTACCCCTTTGCAATCCCACCAAATAGAGAGAAGAACCTTTTTCCCATGAAGTTCCCTTCTCAGTTGTGGTTGAGCTTTTTCCCTTTCACCAAGCCCCTGTTAAAGACATTTAACATTTCGATAGAAGTTCCATTTTGCATCAATTAATTATCTCAAAACTCACAGGAGATATCAGATGAAAGCTTTGTGTTTGGTCGACTTACATATTGTAATATGCCCAAATGAACCCATCCTAAACAGTCGACTGGCTGATCCTGTCTTCAAATTGTGACATCTGAGGAAGTGGATGGACTACAGGATTGGATTATTATCACATATTTCTATATATTACAGTATGTATTTCATAACATTGTATGAAATATGAAATTAAAATATAGTCCGTTTACAGAAACAATCGTACATAAACAATTTGACTTCTCCTTTTCCCATTTAAATCATTTATATATATATATGTGCGTGTGTGTGCGTGTGTGTGTGCGTGTGTGTGTGTACATGTGTGCATATTTGTGTTTGTGTGTGTGTTGTTTTTACACCTTTTATCATAAGAAGGAATCTTTTCTTCATTGTAATTGCAGTGAATTTGTCTTTAGAAATTGAAATATGTCACAAACATATTTTAACTAACCTAAAGTTCACATATATATGTGTGTGTGTGTATATATATGTATGTATGTATATATGTGTATATATATATATATATATATATATATATATACATACACACATACATAAATATACATGTATGTATATGTGAGTGTATATGTATATATATATATATACACACACACACAGACATACACACATGGTAACTGTCAAATGTCAACACTCAAAGACTTTCAGTTACTTCTTATGTGACTTGTGTTCGCTACTAAATGTGTCTTCTGATGTGATTCAGGCCACGCTCTACCACACCCTAAACAGAAGAAAGAAACCACTTATCATCATACAGAGCAGCTTCCTGTAGATTTTTTCTAAATCCTTTTATCATCTCATGTTTATTTTGAGCCTGATGCCTATTTCTGAACAACTTGCCAAAACACATGTCCGATTTATGTAAACTTAGTGACTTTTTCTTAAACTTTCTCATCCTTCACAAAAACAGCACCAGGAGAGGTTTGGCTTCCATTTATTTTTGTTTATCTTTTTATCCACGATCTAAAAGTGCTTCAGTTCAGAACTGCTACTGAAATTTTTTACAAATATGCAGATAAGCCCCGGTATAGAATAGAATTGTCAAATAAATTAGATGATATAAAAATAAATAAATGATACAAATTTTTTACTCGTGATAAGCCTACACACCATCAGAAACTATAACCAAGCACTGCAAAGCAATGGTGGCTGTGGCTCTCTCTTTATTTATTTTTTTTCTCCTCAGCAGTGATTACAATGGCTTCTGTCTTTAATCATTCTAATATTCCTTTTAGATGAGTTCCTGTTCAAGAATACTTAAAAAAATTTACCGAATCATTTACCGAAGTTGTCTGACAAGTTGTAAACAATCACCCAAACGCCCTTCTAATGTTCTCAAAAAAAAATATATGCAGGAGTGTGGTAAGTAGCTTGCTAACCAACCACATGGTTCCGGGTTCAGTCCCACTGCGTGGCATCTTGGGCAAGTGTCTTCTGCTATAGCCCCGGGCCAACCAATGCCTTGTGAGTGGATTTGGTAGACGGAAACTGAAAGAAGCCTGTCGTATATATGTATATATATATATATATATTTGTGTGTGTGTTTGTATGTTTGTCCCCCCAACATCGCTTGACAACCAATGCTGGTGTGTTTACGTCCCCATCACCTAGCGGTTCGGCAAAAGAGACCGATAGAATAAGTACTGGGCTTACAAAGAATAAGTCCCGGGGTCGATTTGCTCGACTAAAGGCAGTGCTCCAGCATGGCCGCAGTCAAATGATTGAAACAAGTAAAAGAGAAAAAGAGTAAAGAGATTGCATTAAGAACTGTGAACTTGTATAAATTATATTAAGCTTATTACAGATACTTTCTTAAGTTTCATGTCTGTCTTAAGATGTTTTCAAAATGCCAAATCATATAGATTGTAAAAACTTCACAAACTTATAGGGAGGTTTAAAATGAGGTGAGTATTTCGGGGACACCCAATGCACATTCTCTCTTTTACTTGTTGCAGTCATTTGACTGTGGCCATGCTGGAGCACTGCCTTTAGTTGAGCAATTCAAACCCAGGACTTATTCTTTGTAAGCCCAGTACTTATCCTATAGGTCTCTTTTGCCGAACTGCTAAGTTACGGGGATGTAAACACACCAGCATCGGTTGTCAAGCTATGTTGGGGGAGACAAACACAGACACACAAACACACACACACATATATATATACATATATATATATACGACGGGCTTCTTTCAGTTTCCGTCTGCCAAATCATCTCACAAGGCTTTGGTCAGCCTGAGGCTATAGTAGAAGACACTTTCCCAAGGTGCCATGCAGTGGGACTGAACCCGGAACCATGTGGTTTGTAAGCAAGCTACTTACCACACAGCCACTCAGCAGCATTTTATCTGCCTTTATGTTCTGAGTTCAAATTCCACCAGGTCGACTTTGTTTTTCATCCTTTCAGAGTTGATAAAATAAATACCACCTGACTTAACCCCTCACCCAGAATAACTGGCATTGATTTTGCTGCCCTCATCTGTGTTTCTTGTCACTAAGTAGGTTCATATGGAACTCTTGACAGGAAGAGATCTAGTTTTGTTTTGAAGACATCGACTCCATGAAGGTCCCTCAGACTTTGTGGGAGGATTTTGAAGAGATGTGGGCCCTTGAATCCTGATGACAGTATTGGGAGTTTTAGTATTATGCAGTGGTACCATGTTCTGCTGTTTGAGTAACATGCAATGCCAACGTTAGGTACAAGTTCTGGAATTTTGTCAGATGTATATCACTACCTGTGTTTCCCACCTTTGTTCTAGGAGTGGAGTCTTAACTCTTTTAGTCTCTCCCAGTAGCTGACATGTTGCATTGAGACAATCTTATATATATATACATATATATTTATACACATACATGGATATATATATGTGTGTGTTTGTGTACACACATATATATATAATATAAATATATATACATATATATACACGCAAGAGTATATATATATATATGTGTGTGTGTGTGTGTGCATGTATTAGTCTTTTATACATACACATATACACACATCTATCTATGACTGGACATAGACTTAACTGCATGTAAATAAACATATCAATCTCTCTCTCTCCATATATATATATATATATATAGGGAGAGTTTACGAAAAAACAAAAGACGAAGACAGGTGGTGTACAAAACAAACAGATGTATTAGTATAACGCTCAGGAATAGAAAAAGTCTTTTACGTTTCAAGCCTACGCTCTTCTACAGAAAGTGACACAGAAAAAAAATACAAGGAGAGAAAAAATGTGTGTAGTGGCTAACGATCTATCATATATATCATCATCATCATCATCATCATCATCATCGTTTAATGTCCGCTTTCCATGCTAGCATGGGTTGGACGGTTCAACTGGGGTCTGGGAAGCCCGAAGGCTGCACCAGACCTAGTCAGATCTGGCAGTGTTTCTACAGCTGGATGCCCTTCCTAAATGCCAACCACTCCGTGAGTGTAGTGGGTGCTTTTTATGTGCCACTGACACAGGAGCCAGACGAGGCTGGTGAACGGCCATGCTCGGATAGTGCTTTTTACATGCCACTGGCATGGAGGCCAGGCAAGGTTGGCAACAGCCATGATCGGATGGTG
>NC_042999.1:13954673-13982173 GCF_006345805.1 Octopus sinensis | reverse complement strand
CACACATATATATTGGCCTGCTCGCTTAACCAGTGGGGTGGCGTCATTTGAAGGCTAAAACAATGCAAAGTGCATTGTGACCAGCAATGTGTAGCAACATTTGCTAGTCTGGTCATAAATACATATATATAGTATTCTAGTTGATTTTTTATTATAACCTGTTTCTTCCTGAAGGTCATCTGGCATTCCAGGTGGTTGGTTCTCTTAAGAAGTCACTGGTTTAGTTGACTCAATGTTTATTTTTTCCTGAGAGTCCGGTTTTGACTAGAGAAAAAGGTCATTGGTTTAGTCTGGGATGATGTCAGCAACTGATGTTTGAGAAGGTGTATGATGTTATTGTACTGTAGAATGGAATTGGGGTTTTGAATCTATGAGGAGGTCTGTTACTTGAACTTTTCAATTTATATCTGTTGTCTCTGGTCATTTTTCATGAATAAATTGGATTTTCTCTTTCTTGTGTGTTATTATAAGATATTTAGTTGTGGTTTGTATTTTTTGATGAACATACTTTCCTTATTTAATTGGAATTGTGTTGAAGTGTTTCTGGTGCATTGATAAAGAGGGAGAATTTGGTATTTTGAATGTATGTTTGTGGAGCATTGATCTAAGTATTTACTTATGGGAATTTTCGTGGTTGTGAGGTCCTGGATCTGTTGTCTATGTACCCTCAGTCTGTCCCTCACAGTCAAGCTCATTTGACCCATGTAGTTCCCACGACACCCACCACAGTGGAGAACATAAATTAAGTTCTTTGATGCACAGGTAAAATGATTTTTTATAGTGAATATTTGTCATATGTTGAACCTTCCATAAAATTGACGCGGGTCCCACAGTTAGAGTGGTTGCATTTTTTTAGTAGTGGGGTGTATTTCTGGTGTCTAATTTGGCACTGGTAAGTAACCTTTTTAGAGATTTGAGATGTCTTTTACAATTAATGATATTGTGTGCTTCAAGTTATTCAACAGGTGGGTCATATTCTTATTGATGACATTGTATGCTTCCATGGTCCTTGGATTGTGTGTTGGTTAATATGACAAAGTTTTAAGTGTGTCAGGAGGTTTTCTCATTTTTAGTCATTCTTGGATGTCTACTATTTTTCGACATTCTATTGTGTTTTTGATTAAACTAACCATGTATTTTCTTTCTAATTATATAATTTTAATTTCTCAGAGTCGTTTATCTTGTGTTTCAGAATTAGATGCAATCATGCAAAGTGTTCTTACCAAGTTAAAAGGTAAATTGATTTTAGTACGCTTTGGATGGCAGGAAATTAATAGCAGATATTGTTTTGAGTCTGTTGGTTAAATTAGGTGTTGATTTCACTGTTAGTATCTTCTTTTATGATTAAAATGTACAGAAAGGGTACTTTCTGTTTGTGACTGTATTCCATTGTAAATTGGATACTGTAGCTAATAGTGTTAATTAAGTTTTTAAATTCCAAGTGTTGATCAATGTTGTGATTACCTTCATCTATGTAGCGTTTCCAGTTAGCAAGTAAGTATTTTTGAAAATTCTCAATAAATTTCCGTTTGGCATGTTTGTATATTTGGACTTCTTAGTATGCCATGACAAGGTTAGCAAAAGTAGGGGGTAACCTCATTCCCATCGCAGTTCCAGACTTTTGTCTGTAAGTGTTTTTTGTTGAAGTTAATAAGGTTATTGCATAAAATGAATTTTATCCCTTCAATGATGAATCTGTTTCCAATTCGGCCAAGAATGGAATTTTCCCAGCTAGAGTTGTATAGCTTCTATTCTGTATTCATGAGGAATTGAGGTGCATATGTGCGTGTGTGTGTGTGTGTGTTTATTTATGTATATATGTATGTATGTATGTATGTATGTATGTATATGTACGTATGGACACATAGAATGAGCTTCTTTCAGTTTCTGTCTACCAAATCCACTCACAAGACTTTGGTCAAGAGTTGGACTGAACACAAGACCACATGGTATGAACGTGTGTGTGTCTAATTTTTTGTATCTGTATTCATCCCCTACAACTGCTTGATATGTTTGTGTTTTTACATCTTCGTAACTTAGCATTTTGGCAAAAAAAACTGACAGAATATGTACCAAGCTTAAGAAGTACTGGATTCGATTTATTTACTACAAATTCTTCAAGGTGGAGTTCACACTAAGCTGTACTATAACGACTGAAACAAGTAAAAGATGAGAGATAAAAGATATACAGGAGGCTGTAGAAAGGTTGCCCCGATTTCAAAGGTTAATAAAAAACAGACACATGAAGATGCATGAAAAAATTTTGTATTTCTATGAAGTTCATTAAATGCCATTTCTTTCCTCGTTTCAGATAGTAAGTACCATTGCCTGGAATGGAGAGCATTGTTAGGGCACCATTCGAGCAAGATCGTTACCAACATTGCCTTACTGGCACCTGTGCCGGTGGCATGTGTAAAAAGATTCGAGCGAGGTCATTGCCAGTACCGCCTGACTGGCCCCCATATCGGTAGCACGTAAAAAGCACCAACTACATTCTCGGAGTGGTTGGCATTAGGAAGGGCATCCAGCTGTAGAAACTCTGCCAGATCAGATTGGAGCCTGGTGCAGCCATCTGGTTCACCAGCCCTCAGTCAAAATCGTCGAACCCATGCTAGCATGGAAAGCAGATGTTAAACGATGATGATGATGATGATGATGATGTATCATCAAGTGTTTGTTTTTTATTAACCTTTGAAATCAGGGCAACCTTTCTACTGCACCCTGTATATACAACAGGCTTCTTTCCATTTCCATTTACCAAATCTACTCACAAGGCTATGGACAGGCCAGGGCTATAGTAGAAAACACTTGCCCAAGGTGCCATACAGCGGGACTGAACTCAGGATAACATGGTATGAATAATGTAAATGCATGTATGTATGTATGTGATTATATCTATATAACTTGCCCCACCCTGTTTTCACTAATTGCAAGAAGCTTCTGCTAAATAAGATTTCATTAACAACCTGCTTGAACATCCGTATTCATTAGCAGCTCATTTTGTTTAGTAACACCTGTGAACAACAGATAGCATCTTGTTAATTAGCTGCAGTTAATTATTAACAGAATTTGCCCTAGCAACAGCATGCATTTGTCAAAACAAAAGCTAATGCATTTACGCAAGTGGAAGTGTGCACACATGCAATTAAATTTTGAGCTAAAATATAACTTAATGATGGATGGTTTAGTTTAATAATTTGTCTCAGCTTTCAAAGAGCTGAATAGATGATGCTTTCTATTGTGCTTTGTCACTGAGACTGTGCTCCAATTCATGGAATTACTTCAAAGAGTATTTCCCATTATCCATTTGCTGGTTGAGTCCATATATAGTGCTAAACAGGGAACATCAGCAATCATTTTTTTCTTACAGTGGAATCAGTGGAATACGTAAATATAATTAACATCGTCATCGTCATCATCATCATCTTCATCATCATCATCATCATCATCATCAACATCATCATCGTCGTCATCCTCATCATCATCACCATCCTCATCATCATCATCTTCATCATCATCATCCTCATCATCAATATCTTCATCATCGTCATCATCATCATCATCATCATCATCATCATCATCATCTTCATCATCATCATCATCATCATCATCATCAACATCTTGATCATTATCATCATCATCATCATCATCCTCATCATTATCACCATCCTCATCATCAATATCTTCGTCATCATCATCATCATCATCAACATCATCATCATCATCAACATCTTCATCATCCTCATCCACCTTCTCCTCCTCCTCCTCCTCCTCATCATCATCATCATCATCATTTAACATCTACTTCTCCATGTTTGCATAGGTCAGGCAAATTTTATTTGAGGCAGATTTTTCTACAGCTGGATGTCCTTCCTGTCACCAAACACTCACTTGTTTCCAAGCAAGGTAATATTTCCCCATGGCAAATATCAACCAAATCCACTCACAAAGCTTTGATCAGTCTGGAGCTATAGTTGAAGACACTTGCCCAAAGTACCTATTTCTTTACTACCCACAAGGGGCTAAACACAGAGGGGACAAACAAGGACAGTCAAACGGATTAAGTCGATTATATCGACCCTAGTGCGTAACTGGTACTTATTTAATCGACCTCGAAAGGATGAAAGGCAAAGTCGACCTCGGCGGAATTTGAACTCAGAACGTAACGGCAGACGAAATACCTATTTCTTTACTACCCACAAGGGGCTAAACACAGATAGGACAAACAAGGACAGTCAAATGGATTAAGTCGATTACATCGACCCCAGTGCGTAACTGGTACTTATTTAATTGACCCCGAAAGGATGAAAGGCAAAGTCGACCTCGGCGGAATTTGAACTCAGAACGTAACGGCAGACGAAATACCTATTTCTTTACTACCCACAAGGGGCCAAACACAGAGGGGACAAACAAGGACAAATAGATTAAGTCGATTATATCAACCCCAGTGCGTAACTGGTACTTATTTAATCGACCCCAAAAGGATGAAAGGCAAAGTCGACCTTGGCGGAATTTGAACTCAGAACGTAGCAGCAGACGAAATACCGCTAAGCATTTCGTCCAGCGTGCTATCATTTCTGCCAGCTCGCTGCCTTCAGTACCTTTGGGTACTTGCCCAAAGTACCATGCAGTGAGACTGAACCAATGATCACACAGTTGGAAAAATAAACTTCTCAACTGCACAATCAGGAGTGGCTGTGTGGTAAGTAGCTTGTTTACCAACCACATGGTTCCGGGTTCAGTCCCACTGCATGGCACCTTGGGCAAGTGTCTTCTACTATAGCCTCGGGCCGACCAGAGCCTTGTGAGTGGATTTGGTAGACGGAAACTGAAAGAAGCCTGTCGTATATATGTATATATATATATGCGTTTGTGTCTGTGTTTGTCCCCCTAGCATTGCTTGACAACCGATGCTGGTGTGTTTATGTCCCCGTTACTTAGCGGTTCGGCAAAAGAGACCGATAGAATAAGTACTGGGCTTACAAAGAATAAGTCCCGGGGTCGAGTTGCTCGACTAAAGGCGGTGCTCCAGCATGGCCGCAGTCAAATGACTGGAACAAGTAAAAGAGTAAAAAAGTAAAAGAGTTTGTAAACTGTAAAAATCTCCCAGCTTCTTCTTCTTCTTCTTCTTCCCAAGACCTTCAACAAAAATCATGGAGATATTACAAATGCAGTTGTATTCATTGCTAGCTAGGTTTTACTTTAGTAAGAAATCTGCACAGTATGGTGTTAATTTTGATTACAGTTCTTACGTTACATACGCTGCAGACTCTCAGAATGTTCTGAGACAATCCTTTGCAGTGAGATAGCAATGTCGAAGTACAGCAGAATCTTGTTTTATCTCTTCTATACTCGAGAATGGCTGTGGGTGATTTTTGTTCTGTTTCTTTTTTATAACTGGTTACTTGTTATTTAAGAATATGTTTTCCAAGTAATGCATCGCTTTTGTATCTTCAGTATTATCTGATAAATTGGTGCAGATTACTTTCTGCCAGATATTACCTGTAACTCTGTTTAGTCAGGTGTTCTACTATTCCCATCTTCCCATCATCTGTTTAGGGAAAGAATAAGATAATTATTGTGTCTTAATCAATACTCGAGACAGAAGATCTATAAAAGCAATAAAAATAACACAATTTCTCTTGTTATGGTTTGTCTAAAGAGGTTTTGTATGTAGGAAACTACATAAATGATGTTCAAGACATTTAAAATCTTTTTCTTTTCATGGGCGCAGGAATGGCTGTGTGGTAAGTAGCTTGCTAACGAACCACATGGTTCTGGATTCAGTCCCACTGCGTAGCACCTTTGGCAAGTGTCTTCTATTATAGCCTAAGGCCAACCAAAGCCTTGTGAGTGGATTTGGTAGATGGAAACTGAAAGAAGCCCATTGTATATATATATATATATATATATATATATATAAAGTTAATCCAAACATGAGAACACAAAGAGAAAACACAACAACGCGAGGACATGGAACAAGTATAGTGTTATATATATGTATGTATGTATGTGTGTGTATATGTTTGTGTGTCTGTGTTTGTCCCCGCAACGTTGCTTGACAACCGATGCTGGTTTGTTTACATCCCCGTAACTTAGCAGTTCAGCAAAAGAGACCGATAGAATAAGTACTAGGCTTACAAAGAATAAGTTCTTGGGTCGATTTGCTCGACAAAAGGTGGTGCTCCAGCACGGCCACAGTGAAATGAATGAAACAAGTAAAAGAGTAAAAGAGTAAAGAAAGGTAAGAGAGATATGATAGTCATTAATTTTTTTATATTATTTCACAAATGTCATCTATATTTATTTATTTATTTTGTGGCACACAAAGAATGTGGAGGCAAGGTGGCTGAGTTCCTTTTGAGTGTTGGGCCTCATGGAGGCATTATGTCGTGCTTGACAAGAAGACCCATCAAGCCGAGCAAAATCACAATCGTGGCACTTAAAAACATTCCAGTATCGTGCAAATGGCACCCGTGCCAGTGACACATGAAAGTACTCATTGCACTCTCAGAATGGTTGGCGTTAGGAAGGGCATCCTACCGTAGAAAACCCATGCCAGATCAGACTGGTGTCTGGTGCAGCCTTCAAGCATGCCAGCCTGGTCAGACTGTCCAACCCATGCCAGCATGGACAACAGATGTTAAATGATGATGATGATGATGACGACGACGACAACGATGATGATGAGGACAACGATGATGATGACGATGATGATGATGATGATGATGATGATGATGATGATGATGATGATGACGATGATGACAATGATGATGATGGTTCGATAAAGAAAAAATAAATTTTACATACAAGTGCCTGTTTATAGAAGATCTATAAAAGCAATAAAAATACAACAATTGATCTTGTTATGGTATTTCTAAAGAGGTTTTGTATGTAGGAAACTGCATAAATGATGTTCAAAACCACTCAGTATTAAAAATATTTTTTTCTTTTTTTCTTTTCTATAGAATAAAGAAAGATAAGAGAGATGTGTTAGTCACTCATTTTTTTTATTGCACAAATGTAATCTATATTTATTTATTTGGTGACATGCAAAGAACATGGGGAAAAGTGGTGCCTATGTAGATTTACATAAATTTTACATAGGAGTGGCTGTGTGGTAAGTAGCTTGCTTACAAACCACATGGTTCCGGGTTCAGTCCCACTGCATGGCACCTTGGGCAAGTGTTTTCTACTGTAGCCTCAAGTTGACCAAAGCCTTGCGAGTGGATTTGGAAGACAGAAACTGAAAAGAAGCCCATCGCATATATGTATCATCATCATCGTTTAACATCCATTTTCCATGCTAGCATGGGTTGGACGGTTCAACTGGAGTCTGGGAAGCCAGGAGGCTGCACCAGATACAGTCTGATCTGGCAGTGTTCCTACAGCTGGATGCCCTTCCTAACGCCAACCACTCCGTTAGTGTTGTGGGGCTTTTTACGTGCCACTGACACAGAGGCCAGAGGCGGCTGGCAAACGGCCATGTTCAGATGGTGCTTTTTATGTGCCACCAGCACAGGTATCATAACTACAATTTCCATTTGAGTTTTATTTTGATGCTGATGTTGACGTACTTGACTCAATAGGTTTCCTCAAGCACAGCAGGTCACCCTACAATATATGTATATATATGTGTGTGTTTGATATATGTATAATACGATATACGTATATATATGTGTGTGCATGTTTGTGTGTCTGTGTTTGTCCCCCCAACATTGCTTGACAACCGATGCTAGTGTGTTTACGTCCCCGTGACTTAGTGGCTCAGCAAAAGAGACCGATAGAATAAGTACTAGGTTTACAAAGAATAAGCCCTTGTGTTGATTTGCTCGACTAAAGGCGGTGCTCCTGCATGGCCGCAGTCAAATGACTGAAGCAAGTAAAAGTGTAAAAGAGAAGTGCCATGTAAGAAGCATCTATGCCAGTTACACATAGAGAGTCAGCATCACATTAAAAGCACCTGTGCTGGCATCGCATAAAAGGTACCCAGTACACTCTGTAAAGTGATTGCCATTTGGGAGGGCATCAAGCCATAGAAACCATGCCAGAACAGATGAGTGGAGCCTGGTGCAGCCCTCCAGTTAGCCAGTTCCTATCAAACTGTCCAACTTATGCCAGCATGGAAAGCAAACATTAAATGATGATGATAATGGTTATGATGAAAGTAAGAAATAACAAATCTCTCTATATATAAATCTGAAGTTGTCTGTGTATGGCAGGTTTGGTAGCCTTCAACTATCACTATCTCCTCCGAGACCCTGCAGTGCAAGTTGACCAAAATTGAGAGTAAGATAGAAGAAGGCTTGCTCTTCCTTCCGTAGAAGAAAAATTTCAAATCAGACCATGTTAACACCAAAAATTATTTACAACAAAAAGGTGCTTTTATTCTATGAAAATCCTTACTTTTTACGATTTTTTTACTGCTGTGTCGCCATTTTTTGGTGTATTTCAACCAGAAAAATGTTCACTTAAAGAGAATAACAAGCTACATAATGCAAAATTTTTACTTTTCAAAAATTCCAATTTTAAACGAGCAACGCCGGGTAATACTGCTAGTAATATCTAAAAAGGCCTGTCGGTCCATCTCATGGTCCCAGCAGACAAACTAGAAAAGGCATTGCCCTAGAGAATGGCAAGGGATATGCATTGGAACAGCCACTCTGACTGACTGACAGGACTTGAACTAGTAGATAGGCATCCCTACTCTGGCAGCAGTGAGTAGGGATGTGATGTGGTGGCTGAGAACACCGACAGTCTCCACTGCCACAGGCTCGACCACAAATCTGTCGGGTTTTCAACTAGCAATAACCACACCTTGGATTTACCTGATTGGCCATGGTACCACCTCCGCGCAAATCTGTCAAGGAACAGCCAACACTTTTACAGTCTACCCTTCTTGAACTTTGGGTCTTAATCCAAAGATTATGAAAGTTTGTGTATCAGGCTGTTTGAAGGATAAATTTCCATGTTGTGTGGTTTGCATGTTTACACATTACATATGCACATACATACATGCAGATGATTGTGTAGTAGACATACATAATTAGCCATATTATAAATTTACATTTAAACCAATTAATTAGTGCATTTGGTTAATGCCCAATTAACAATTTTGGTGAGCTAGGGTTTTCAGAAAAAGAAATCAACCAACTAACTTACACATTACAATTGCAATCTATAAGTGGAACAGTAAAAATATGCAAGACTTTTCTCAAGTTTAAACTGTGACAGGTTTTTCAAGCGAGGTTATTGCCAGTGCCGCTGGACTGGCTCTTGTGCATGTGGCACATAAAAAGCACCATTTGAGCATGGCCGTTGCCAGTACCACCTGACTGGCCCTCATGCCGGTGGCACATAAAAGCACCCACTACCCTTTCGGAGTGGTTGGCACTAGGAAGGGCATCCAGCTGTAGAAACTCTGCCAGATCAAGATTGGAGCCTGGTGCAGCCATCTGGTTTGCCAGTCCTCAGTCAAACCATCCAACCCATGCTACCATGGAAAGCAGATGTTAAACAATGATGATGATGGTGATTCAAACAACAAAGTCTTGCATCATTGTTAGACATCAGTTCCTTCCTTAGAGGAAGATTTCAAATAATCAAAAACAGAGAAGAACATACATATGTACACACACATACACACACACACGTGTGTGTGCATGTTACAGTTTGCAACGCAATTGTCACTGCATACCCTTTACTCTACTAAAAGCTAAATATATTCATAATGTGCAGTAATAAAGTTTATGAAATGCCTAACAGTTTATGAAACATGACGAACCATTGTGTTATGATATATATAACTTTTATTATACTGTTATAAATACGTGTATGTGTGTGTGTGTGTGTGTGTATTTTTAGTGCAATATGTGGAGCCATAAAATCATGTTGAAAAAAATTACAAAACTACAAGTCTCTCGGTGAGAAAACTGATTAAAATGAAACGTAGTAAAAAATAAAGTGATATTAATGACTTCACCTTGCCTCAAGGAATATTGAAGCTATCCAAGTCAATCTATATAAGAATGAATTCATGCCTTGAAAGCATAGAGAATAAATCGAGGTCAAGATATTGCAATATTAAGTTGTTTTTTTTTTAGTTTACCTCAAATCGAGATTTGTTTTTGTTGAGTTATAGGAAATCTCACTGGCGACTTTATTACTGTAGGAAAATTTGCCCGTGAGAAATTTCATTTTAAATATCCTCGTCCTATGTTTTTAATGTTTGACATTTTATAATACCTTTTAACCTGTTTTCAGTCATGTTTGTTTGTTTGTTCGTCCGTGGACAAGATACCTCAAGAACCGCTGTATGGATTCGGGTGAAACTTTCAGGGATGTTTGGCCTTGTGACTGGTATGAACTCATTAGATTTTGGTGAACAGGTAAAATTGGATTTTGGTAAACAGGTAAAATTGGATTTTGGTAAACAGGTAAAATTAGATTTTGGTAAAATTAAATTTTGGTAAACAGGTAAAATTGGATTTTGGTAAAAAGGTAAAATTAGATTTTGGTAAAATTAGATTTTGGTAAACAGGTAAAATTAGATTTTGGTAAAATTAAATTTTGGTAAACAGGTAAAATTGGATTTTGGTAAACAGATAAAATTAGATTTTGGTAAAATTAAATTTTGGTAAACAGGTAAAATTGGATTTTGTTAAACAGGTAAAATTAGATTTTGGTAAACAGGTAAAATGGGATTTTGGTAAACAGGTAAAATTAGATTTTGGTAAACAGGTAAAATGGGATTTTGGTAAACAGGTAAAATTAGATTTTGGTAAAATTAGATTTTGGTAAACAGGTAAAATTGGATTTTGGTAAACAGGTAAAATTAGATTTTGGTAAAATTAAATTTTGGTAAACAGGTAAAATTAGATTTTGGTAAACAGGTAAAATTAGATTTTGGTAAACAGGTAAAATGGGATTTTGGTAAACAGGTAAAATTAGATTTTGGTAAACAGGTAAAATTAGATTTTGGTAAACAGGTAAAATGGGATTTTGGTAAACAGGTAAAATTAGATTTTGGTAAACAGGTAAAATGGGATTTTGGTAAACAGGTAAAATTAGATTTTGGTAAAATTAGATTTTGGTAAACAGGTAAAATGGGATTTTGGTAAACAGGTAAAATTAGATTTTGGTAAACAGGTAAAATGGGATTTTGGTAAACAGGTAAAATTAGATTTTGGTAAACAGGTAAAATTAGATTTTGGTAAAAAGGTAAAATTAGATTTTGGTAAAATTAGATTTTGGTAAACAGGTAAAATTAGATTTTGGTAAAATTAAATTTTGGTAAACAGGTAAAATTGGATTTTGTTAAACAGGTAAAATTAGATTTTGGTAAAATTAGATTTTGGTAAACAGGTAAAATTGGATTTTGGTAAAAAGGTAAAATTAGATTTTGGTAAAATTAGATTTTGGTAAAATTAGATTTTGGTAAAATTAGATTTTGGTAAAATTAGATTTTGGTAAACAGGTAAAATTAGATTTTGGTAAACAGGTAAAATTAGATTTTGGTAAAATTAAATTTTGGTAAACAGGTAAAATTGGATTTTGGTAAAAAGGTAAAATTAGATTTTGGTAAAATTAGATTTTGGTAAACAGGTAAAATTAGATTTTGGTAAACAGGTAAAATTAGATTTTGGTAAACAGGTAAAATTAGATTTTGGTAAAATTAAATTTTGGTAAACAGGTAAAATTGGATTTTGGTAAACAGATAAAATTAGATTTTGGTAAAATTAAATTTTGGTAAACAGGTAAAATTGGATTTTGTTAAACAGGTAAAATTAGATTTTGGCAAAATTAGATTTTGGTAAACAGGTAAAATGGGATTTTGGTAAACAGGTAAAATTAGATTTTGGTAAAATTAGATTTTGGTAAACAGGTAAAATTGGATTTTGGTAAACAGGTAAAATTAGATTTTGGTAAAATTAAATTTTGGTAAACAGGTAAAATTAGATTTTGGTAAACAGGTAAAATTAGATTTTGGTAAACAGGTAAAATGGGATTTTGGTAAACAGGTAAAATTAGATTTTGGTAAACAGGTAAAATGGGATTTTGGTAAACAGGTAAAATTAGATTTTGGTAAACAGGTAAAATGGGATTTTGGTAAACAGGTAAAATTAGATTTTGGTAAAATTAGATTTTGGTAAACAGGTAAAATGGGATTTTGGTAAACAGGTAAAATTAGATTTTGGTAAAATTAGATTTTGGTAAACAGGTAAAATTAGATTTTGGTAAAAAGGTAAAATTAGATTTTGGTAAAATTAGATTTTGGTAAACAGGTAAAATTAGATTTTGGTAAACAGGTAAAATTAGATTTTGGTAACAGGTAATTAGATTTTGGTAAAATTAGATTTTGGTAACGGTAAAATTAGATTTTGGTAAACAGGTAAAATTAGATTTTGGTAAAATTAGATTTTGGTAAACAGGTAAAATTAGATTTTGGTAAACAGGTAAAATTAGATTTTGGTAAAATTAAATTTTGGTAAACAGGTAAAATTGGATTTTGGTAAACAGGTAAAATTAGATTTTGGTAAAATTAGATTTTGGTAAACAGGTAAAATTGGATTTTGGTAAACAGGTAAAATTAGATTTTGGTAAAATTAAATTTTGGTAAACAGGTAAAATTGGATTTTGTTAAACAGGTAAAATTAGATTTTGGTAAACAGGTAAAATGGGATTTTGGTAAACAGGTAAAATTAGATTTTGGTAAACAAGTAAAATAATCCCGATACCAGACAAGGACTCGGAATTATTTTACCTGTTTTTTACTTAATTTTTGAGAGAGGTCGGGTTCACTTTTAATATTCTCATTTGTGAGAGCGGGTGAGTTTATTTCAGATATTCTCATTTTAAAAATAATCTCAGGCTAACTATTGAGAGGATGTTGGTATTGCCTTGGAGGAGATTTGTGCTCTCTGAGTACTCTTATTATTATTATTATTTTTATTTAATTCTAAGAAATGCTGATATAAAACACTTTATCATTATCCATATGGCAAATTTGTCCTGTGGCAAATTTTTGTATATGGCGAAATTTCTTACAGAGACTATTCCAGACATAGTAATATATATACTTTTTTACTCTTTTACTCTTTTACTTGTTTCAGTCATGTGACTGTGGCCATCCTGGAGTACCGCCTTTAGTCGAGCAAATTGACCCCAGGACTTATTCTTTGTAAGCCTAGTATTTACTCTATCGGTCTCTTTTGTCAAACTGCTAAGTTACAGGGACATTAGCACACCAGTATCAGTTGCCAAATGAGGCTGGGGGGTGGGGGACAAACACAGACATACAAACACATACACACACATAAATAATATAATATAAAGACCCCCTTCGGTCATGAGTGACCATGGGATTGCACCTAGAAAGTTACCCTCCTAGACACAAGTCTGGGCAAGGTTGTTTATGGAAGACCAGCAGTCGCCCATGCATACCAGCCTCCCCTCTCCACGCCACCAGTGTTATCCAAGGGAAAGACAAAGGCCGATACAGCTTGGCACCTGTGACGTCGCAACTCATTTCTACAGCTGAGTGAACTGGAGCAACGTGAAATAAAGTGCCTTGTTCAAGAACACAACACGCAGCCCGGTCCGGGATTCGAGCTCACAACCTCACGATCGTCAGCTCGACGCTCTAACCACTGAGCCATGCGCCTTATACATATATATGATGGGCTTCTTTTCAATTTCCATCTAAAAAATCCACTCACAAGGCTTTGGTCAGCCCGAGGCTATAGTAGAAGACACTTGCCCAAGATGCCATGCAGTGGGACTGAACCCCGAACCATGTGGTTCACAAGCAAGCTACTTACCACACAGCCACTCCTACACTTACGTTACTATTTTGTTACTATGTTACTATCCTAGTTACTATTTTGTGCATTCTTTTTGGCTTCTGATTATGTACTGAGCATTCTATTTTTCTACAACATAAAGATGAGCTCAAAGTGTCTGGACAGAACATCAATATGCTTTTTTAAAAACAGTGACCCCAAACAAATGGCAAGTTGTTTCATCGTGAGAGACTGTCAGAACAAAACAACATATATTTTGTTGGGTTCGTTGCTTTTAATAAAGAAAAGTCCCACACATAGGAGAAGTTGCTGAAAAGTTCCTGGATTTGGATTAAAGAAAATACAGGAGGATCAGTTTATGATTTTATCCCATGTATTCCCCTCTCAGATTCACACACTTATTGCTGCAGTCCTTCAGTTTTTCTGAGCCCTGAAAAAGAACTCAGAAGGTTAGGCCTCCAACCAGGCCTTTCATGAGATCCTTAAAACCAGGAACTTTTCAGCACTCCCTCATGTGTGTGTGTGTGTGTGTGAGAGTATATATATACTGGGTTGCATATTATAGTTACACAACGAAATATGGTGTCCCTACTTTCAATTAATACGACAGGTGTTAAAAAGTTCCTGAGTTTGGGTAAAAGAAAATCCAGGGGGATCAGTTAATAATGATTTTATTCAACATATTCCCCACTCAGATACACACACTTATTGCAACTGTGCTTCAATTTTTCTAAGCCTTGTACAAGAACTCGGAAGGTTGGGCCTCCAGCCAGGCCATTTGTGATACACTTAAGGCCACAACTTTTCAGAACACCCTCGTATGTGTATGTATGTATGTATGTATATATGTATGTATGCATGTATCTATGTGTGTATGCTATTTAGTTTTATTTCAAGATTCCTTAGTAATAGAGAAAATGTCAGTTTCTAACCTAGATCCAAGTTTCCTTCATTGGTATTTCAACAGCATCAGCAGGGTAGTTGTGCATTCATGTGTGTACATGTGCAAGTATTTGGAGTCAGTGCATGCACGGGTCTGTGTGTTTTGCTTTAGGCATGTATATATGTATGTATGTGAATATGTATGTATATGTATGTATGTATGTATATATGTATGTAAGGATGGATGGATGGATGGATGGAGGGATATTTGTATGTGTGGGTATGTATGTTTATGTATGTATACAGGCATGCATGCATGTGTGTATGTATGCATGTATATGTGTGTGTGTGTGTATGTATATATGTATGCACACATGTTTGTATGTATGCATATGTATGAATGGATGGATGTTTATATGTGCGGGTATGCATGTTTATGTATGTATGTATACAGGCATGCATGTGTGCATGTATGTGTATGTATGTATGTATGTATGCATGTGTGTGTATGTATATATGTATGCACGTATATGTATATATATATATGTATGCATGTATCTATGTATGTATATATGCATGTATCTATGTATGTATGCATGCATATGTGAGTGTGCATATGTGTGTGTGTACATATGTATGTATGCATGTATGTATGTATGTATGTATGTATATACGTATGTATGTATGCATGTATGTATGCATGTATGTATGTATGTATGCATGTATGTATGTATGTATGTAGTATGTATGTATGTAATATGTATGTAAGGATGGATGGATGGATGGATGGAGGGATATTTGTATGTGTGGGTATGTATGTTATGTATGTATACAGGCATGCATGCATGTGTGTATGTATGCATGTATATGTGTGTGTGTGTGTATGTATATATGTATGCACACATGTTTGTATGTATGCATATGTATGAATGGATGGATGTTTATATGTGCGGGTATGCATGTTTATGTATGTATGTATACAGGCATGCATGTGTGCATGTATGTGTATGTATGTATGTATGTATGCATGTGTGTGTATGTATATATGTATGCACGTATATGTATATATATATATGTATGCATGTATCTATGTATGTATATATGCATGTATCTATGTATGTATGCATGCATATGTGAGTGTGCATATGTGTGTGTGTACATATGTATGTATGCATGTATGTATGTATGTATGTATGTATATACGTATGTATGTATGCATGTATGTATGCATGTATGTATGTATGTATGCATGTATGTATGTATGTATGTATGTATGTATGTATGTATATACGCATGCATATGTGTGTACATATGTATGTATACATACGTGTGTGATGTATGGCATTTGGCAATCACTGTAAACATTCGAAGAATCAGGATACTGGTTCCATGTGCAACATTTAATATGCAAAGCAATTAATTATTTTGAGATTTCAGTTTGATAATGGTGGGTCCACTAAGTCAGCTGTTTTTTCAAACCATTCCGAAGTGTTTCTTTGATTCGTCTTCCAGTCACGTTTCCTTAATTCTTCTTCCAGTTCATTGACATTATAACAAATAGAACAGCTCAAAGAAAATACAAAACCAGAAATCACTCAGAGAGAAATCTGATTAAAATGAAACATGTAATAAAGGATGAAGTGATATTAATCGCTTGACCTCACATCAAGGGATGCTGAAGTTATCCAAGATGACCTATAAAAATGAATTCATGCATTACAATCGTAGAGAATGGAACAAGGCCAACTAAATATCTTCATATCATAAATTCAGTTTCGATATTACTAGAGATGGAACAAAACTGATAAGCCCATGTTAAAATAGAGTTGACAAGATTTATAAATATAATTATTTGAGTTATGATTTTGTTGTGCAAGAAACTATTTTCAAGCAGATTTAGAGATATTTACATTATTTACATTATTTATATTTGATGGATATTTGTCCTCATCTTGTTTGTTGTTAACATGTTTCAGCTGATATACTCTCCAGCCTTCATCATGTGTCTTTGGGAAATTTCGAACCTGGGTTCTCATTCCTAAGGTATCTTTCGATGTTGTCGTTATTATTATTATTATTATTATTATTATTATTATTATTATTATTATTATTATTATTGAGTGAGAGAGCAGTTCATGCCATCAAAGTGATACTGGGGTAAAATATACGAAGCCCAATATACCCATCATGACTACCCGTCTGATAAGGGTACACCAGGCACATGCATCACAACCATATGTGCGCGACATGGTGATCTCATATCAAGATAAACAGCGCATGACCTTGCAGGTGGGGCCCAGTTAGAATTTTCTTCAGGTTGAGTAGCCCATCCCGCTCAAAAGGTCCCTGAATAAGGGTTGTTTAAGGATGTTGAAAGAACCACCCATGTTTCTAGAGGTGAATTATTCAAACCCCAAAGAATCCCTCTCAACACATGGCTATGATGCTCCCCCACTACTTCTGCTCATGATCAGAGATGCACATATTGTCAGCCACTAAGGGACATGCTCAACTGGTTAAGGTCAAACAACTGACAAGCAAATCTTTGGTATTGAGCAGAATATTTTCTGTAGCCCATCTTTTATACCAAGACAAAACAATGTATATGATAACACTTCCAATCAGTTAAGATCAGAAGCCATGAGAGCCACTGCCTGGTACTGCATCAGGGCATTTATTATTATTATTATATTATTATTATTATTATAGTGAAAGCATGCTATAGAAATAAAACTACTGAATAATAATAATAATAATAATAATAATAATAATAATAATAATAATAATAATAATAATAATAATAAGTGTGCTGGCACAGAAAGAATACAAGAAAAGACATAACAACCTAGGGAGAGTAATCCACTGGGAGTTATGTAGAAAGTTAAGATTTGAACATACTGATAAATGTATGAACATGAACCGAGTAAAGTACTAGAAATTAAGAAATATAAGATGTTGTGGGACTTTGACATTCAGACTGACAGAGTAATAGAAGCTAGAAGACTTGATTTAGTATTAGTAGATAAAGAGAATAGAAAGTGCCAGATAATTGACTTTACAGTCCCAAATTATGAAAAATCAATGTGAGAGGTATAGAAACAATAGCAAAGTACCAGAATCTAGCCATTGAATTACAGAGACTATGGAAAGTGTGGATAAAATGTATCTCAGTGGTTATAGGTGCATTAGGAACTATCCCTAAAGATTTGAACAGATGGATGGAGGAAATGGGCATAAAACCCAGTTTAGTACAGCTGCTGAAAACAGTGTTATTAGAGACAGCTAGGATACTTAGGAGGGTTCTTGGCATCTAAGGTTAATTGTTGTAACCCGATGTTAGGATTTCTTCTTTTCCAACAGCCTAATCTGTTGAGTGTATCATCATCATCGTCATCATTTAACATCTGTTTTCCATGCTGACATGGGTTGGATGGTTTGGCTGAGGGCTGGCAAGCCAGAAGGCTGCACCAGAAGGCTGCACCAGGCTCCAATCTGATCTGGCAGAGTTTCTACAGCTGGATGCCCTTCCTAACACCAACCACTCTGAGAGTGTAGTGGGTACTTTTAAGTGCTACCAGCACAAAGGCTAGTCAAGCAGTACTGGCAACGGCCACACTCAAATGGTATATTTTATGTGCCACCTGGACAGGAGCCAGTCTGGCAGCACTGGCAACGACCACGTTCAAATAGTGTTTTTTACACACCACCGGCACAGGAGCCCATCAGGCGATGCTGTCAATGATCACGCTTGAAAGGTACTTTTTACATGCCACCAGCATGGGAGCCAGTCAGGCGGTACTGTCATTGGCCATGACAACGATTTCACTTGCCTTAACAGGTCTTCACAAATGTTGTTTATTGTCCAGTGATTGAAGGGTACTCTTAAATGCGCTGGTTATGGGTATGAGTCTTTTTGGTTTCCTCTGCTTCCTTTGGAGTTGTTGTTGTTGGTTGTTGTTGTTGTTGTTAAGCAACAAGACGGGTAAGGGTGATTAGGTGATGGTCCAGGGCTTAGGGTCTGGAGACTCCAGACCTTAGAAAAAAAAGATTTTTGGTCATCTTCTTGTAGTTGAGGGCTCTTTGTTGACACCCGACACCACTGGGCGGTGGCCCTCGAAGTCACTGGAAATGGAGATCTCCAGGTCTAAATTCTTGAACAGTTGTTGTTGCTGGTGGCGATGATGGTGTTGGTTCTGTTCTTGGTGGCGCTGGTGGTGGTGTTGTTTGGTTTGGCTGGCTTGTTGGTTGCTGATGTTCCTTCATTTGTTTGTAGAGCTGTTTAATTAGTTGTGCATATGACGGTGTGGGTAGCAGTGCTGGTGTTTTTGCATGGATTTTGGTTTTCTTGTAGTTATTGTTGTTTTTCGTGGTCTTGTTGTTGTTGTTGTTGTCATTGTTTCTATGCTAGTGGGCAGTTAGTTTCTAAGTGATGATGATGGATGATGATGATTAACTAAAAGTGATAAAGGAAACATTTAATTAGGGTGGAACTCTTACCTGATTTGTATTATAAGATTTCATCCATATGTTCTCAGTTCAGCTTTAACTATCAAGATGAAGATCATTTATAAAAGTTCCACAAAGATATATGAGTGTGTGTGTGTGTGTAAAATAATATATATGTGTATATATGCATACATATATACAAGCATATGTATATAAATATATATAGATGTGTGTGCGTGTGTGTGTGTGTAACACTTATATAAAGTAAGTCAGATATACCCAAAGGATATCAGCTCTTTAAAACAACTGTTATGTATTAGTAATGTGCCAAGACAGGTTTCTTGGAAATATGTTCTACATACACACACACACATACATACACACATATACAAATTCTACAAGGATATATATATATATACGTATATGTTTATTCTGTTAATCTTGTTTGGAGAGCATGCCAGTTCAGTTAGTTATGGTAGCATACATCTATGCATGTGCGTATATGCGTATATATATATATATATATGTGTGTGTGTGCGTGTGTATGTGTGTGTATATATATATATATCTGTGTGTGTGCATGTGTATGTGTGTATATATATATATATATATATCTGTGTGTGTGTGTGTGTGTGTGTGTGTGTGTGTGTGTGTGTATTTACATACATATACATATATATGCCAAGCAGTACAGCATGTCACATTGATACATAATGTATTAATGTATTTATACATAATATATAAATATATATATATGTATGTATTTTTGTATGTATATATATATGTGTGTGTGTGTATATATATACATATATAAATATATATATACACATACACATACATCTATATACATATAATATATATATGTAAAAATAAATGTATACACACACACACACACACACTAGAAACATTCCAAAGATGGCCTTGGGCATGAAGAACATTTAGATAAATGAAAGCTTTCATACTTCAGGTGGTGGGCCAAAAATAATTTATAATTATTTTTCATTATAAAAATAATGAGAAGAAAATTCAGCATTAACAAGAACTGATCTCAAAAAAGGTAAAGGGCAGAATTTCTTTAATTGCAATTAAGTAAAAATTAAATGGAGATGTGCAAGGAATGTGTTTAAACTTTGACAACGATGGTAATAATTGTGAACATCTCTCGATCTTTTAAAATCTTAATGAAGCAAAGTTGACGAGCCATTAACAGAATGTAGCCTACACTTTATATATAAATACATATATATCATCATCATCATCATCATCATTTAACGTCCGCTTTCCATGCTAGCATGGGTTGGACGGTTCAACTGGTGTCTGGGGAGCCCGAAGGCTGCACCTGGCCAGTCAGATCTGGCAGTTTTTCTACAGCTGGATGCCCTTCCTAACGCCAACCACTCCGAGAGTGTAGTGGGTGATTTTATGTGCCACCGACACAGGTGCCAGACGAGGCTGGCGAACGGCCACGCTCGGATGGTGTTTTTTTGTGCCACCGACACAGGTGCCAGACAAGGCTGGCAGACGACCACGCTCGGATGGTGTTTTTTTTTTTTTTTATGTGCCACCGACACAGGTGCCAGACGAGGCTGGCGAACGACCACGCTCGGATGGTGTTTTTATGTGCCACCGACACAGGTGCCAGACAAGGCTGGCAGATGACCACGCTCGGATGGTGTTTTTATGTGCCACCGACACAGGTTCCAGACGAGGCTGGCGAACGGCCATGCTCAGATGGTGTTTTTATGTGCCACCAACACAGGTGCCAGACAAGGCTAGCAGACGACCACGCTCGGATGGTGTTTTTATGTGCCACCGACACAGGTGCCAGACGAGGCTGGCGAACGGCCACGCTCGGATGGTATTTTTTATGTGCCACCGACACAGGTGCCAGACAAGGCTAGCAGATGACCACGCTCGGATGGTGTTTTTATGTGCCACCGACACAGGTGCCAGACGAGGCTGGCGAACGGCCACGCTCGGATGGTGTTTTTATGTGCCACCGACACAGGTGCCAGACAAGGCTAGCAGACGACCACGCTCGGATGGTGTTTTTTTTTATGTGCCACCGACACAGGAGCCAGATTTGGCTGGCGATCGGCCACGATTGGGTGGTGATTGTTACGTGCCCACAGCATGGAGGCCAGTCGGTGCGGTACTGGCTACACCCACGTTCGGATGGTATTCTTGTGTGCCACGGCACTGGTACCACAAAGATACAAATTCCATTGATGTTCATCTATTTTGATTTTGTTTGATTTTCACTTGCCTCAACAGGTCTTCACAAGTGTCACAAGAAGGAAGGTATGCACAGGTGGACTGACTACGTCCTAGGTAGGGGCCACGGGTTATGGCCTGACTAGTCTTGCCGGGTCTTCTCACGCACAGCATACTTCCATAGGTCTCGGTCTCTAGTCATTTCCTTGGTGAGACCTAAAGTTTGTAGGTCGTGCTTCACCACTTCGTCCCAGGTTTTCCTGGGTCTACCTCTTCCACAGGTTCCCTCAACTGCTAGGGTGTAGCACTTTTGCACACAACTATCTTCAGCCGTTCTCGTCATATGACCATACCAGCGCAGCCGTCTCTCTTGCACACCACAACTGACGCTTCTTAGGTTCAACTTTTCTCTCAAGGTACTTACACTCTGACGATTATGAACACTGACATTACACATCCATCGGAGCATACTGGCTTCATTTCTTGCGAGCTTACGCATATCCTCAGCAGTCACGGCCCATGTTTCACTACCATGTAGCATGGCTGTACGTACACATGCATCATAAAGTCTGCCTTTTACTCTGAGCGAGAGGCCTTTTGTCACCAGCAGGGGTAAGAGCTCTCTAAACTTTGCCCAGGCTATTCTTACTCTAGCAGTTACACTTTCAGCACACCCACCCCCGCTACTAATTTGGTCTCCAAGGTAGCGGAAGCTATCAACTACTTCTAGTTTGTCTCCCTGGAACGTGGTAGAAGTTGGTCTCTGCACATTTCCAGTGTTTATATATATATATATATATATATATACTCTTTTACTTGTTTCATTCATTTGACTGTGGCCATGCTGGAGCACCACATTTAGTTGAGTGAATTGACCCCAGGACTTATTCTTTGTAAGCCTAGTACTTATTCTATCGGTCTCTTTTGCCGAACCGCTAAGTTACAGGGGATGTAAACACACCAGCATCGGTTGTCAGGTGATGTTGGGGGGACAAACACAGACACACAAACATACACACACACACATACATATATATATATATACATTTATACGATGGGCTTCTTTCAGTTTCCGTCTATCAAATCCACTCACAAGGCTTTGGTTGACCCGAGACTATAGTAGAAGAAACTTACCCAAGGTTCCACACAGTGGGACTGAACCCGGAACCATGTGGTGGGTATGCAAGCTACTTACCACACAGCCACTCCGACACCTGTGTGTGTATATATATATATATTTATACACACGCACATAGATAAATAAATAGATAGATAGATAGACAGATAGATATACACACATGTGTATACATATGAGCGAGGTCGTTGCCAGTGCCACTGGACTGGCTCCTGTGCAGGTGGCACATAAAAAGCACCATTTGAGAGTGGCCATTGCCAGTACTGCCTGACTGGCCCTTGTGCTGGTGGCACGTAAAAGCACCCATTACCCTCTCGGAGTGGTTGGTGTTAGGAAGGGCATCCAGCTGTAGAAACTCTGGCAGATCAAGATTGGAGCCTGGTGCACCATCTGGTTCGCCAGACCTCAGTCAAATCGTCCAACCCATGTTAGCATGGAAGGCGGATGATAAACAGTGATGATGATGATATTATTATTATTATTATTATTATTATCTCTCTCTCTCTCTCTCTCTCTCTCTCTCTACAGTTTGCGGTGGGTAAATTGACGCCATTTTCTATTTTTAATTTCGTGTATTTGCATTGTTTGTTTTGATTTTGTCAACTACACAATATAGTAGAGTCAGATGGGTACCATCTGTGAGAAAAATGGCACAATGACGCCATTCACTCTACCAGAAATTTGGAAATGACATGCTGTACTGCTTGACATGCAGTGTGAGCACATAAATCAGCCCATCTTTAAGGTAATTCTGTTAATAAAACCAGTTTACATATTTCTTATGCATTCTCTTTTTTATAATTGTCATTTTACTTCTAACTACACCTTTTCAATATTCAAATCCATAAAAAATTTTTTTTGAGTGGTTTTGCAGGGTTTGAATGGATTAATTATATTTTAGTTCATTTCAATGTGGAAAATTGATTTGTAAAACGAGTAAATTGTAAGACGTGCTCAGTCGTGGAATGAATTAAACTCGTACTGTAAGGTATCCCTGTATATTAATATGTTATATAATAGGCACAGGAGTGGCTGTGTGGTAGGTAGCTTGCTTACCAGCCACATGGTTCCGGGTTCAGTTCCACTGCTTGACACCTTGAGCAAGTGTCTTCCACTATATCCTTGGGCCAACCAAAGCCTTGTGAGTGGATTTGGTAGACAGAAACTGAAAGAAGCCCGTCGTATATATGTATATACATATGTGTGTGCACGCGTGTGTGTGTGTGTGTGTGTTTGTGTGTCTGTGTTTTTCCCCACAACATAGCTTGACAACCAATACTGGTCTGTGTACATCCCTGTTACTTAGCGGTTCAGCATACAAGACCGATAGAATAAGTACTAGGCTTACAAAGAGTAAGTCCTGGTGTCAATTTGCTTGACTAAAGGTGGTGTTCCAGCATGGTCTCAGTGAAATGATTGAAACAAGTAAAAAAATAAAAGAATATACATAGAAGAAGTGAGAGACAGGGGACAAGGCATTGGTCAGCCCGGGGCTATAGCAGAAGACACTTGCCCAAGATGCTACGCAAATCAATAATAATGACGGGTAAAATTGATTAATTAGTAATTAATGATTTCCCCAAGTAGTATTCGGCATGTTAAAACAATGTTTTTTTATAATTATGAGTATAATTATAATTAAGGTTCAGCAAAATTTTGCTTAACCACATACCGAACTTTAGAAATAGCAGCAAAAAATTAGCTATTTCTTCTACTATAAGAAGTGACCTCAACACTACTTCTCTCTGAAACTCACTTCTTACCTAAGCTTACTTGACAGCCATTGTTTGTCTGGGAGTTGCTTCTTATAGTAGAAGAAATAGGTAAGTTTTGGCTGCTATTTCTAAAGTTCGGTATGTGGTTAAGCAAATTTTTTGCTGAACCCTAATTATAATTATACTCATTAATTATAAAAAAATATTATATATATATATATATACATACATACATATATATATATATATATATATATATATATATATATATATATATTATATATATATATATATACATATATATATATATATATATATTATATATATATATATATATATAATTGAATAAGGGTAGAAATTGATATTAATCAATTAAAACCAGTGGCCTAGAATATTAAAAAAATCTGAAGATTAAAATATATATCAATATATCATCATTATCATCATCTCCCATTCAACCTACACTCCTGCTTTCTCTCTCTCTCTCTCTCTCTCTCTCTCTCTCTCTCTCTCTCTTTCTCTCTCTTCCCACTCAGTGCCTACTCCAATTTATCCTTTGGATCAGGCATTTAATACTTTCTTCTTCTTCTTCTTCTTCTTCTTCTTCTTCTTCTTCTTCTTCTTCTTCTTCTTCCCCACCTCCTCAATACTACTTCTCTCTGAAACTCACTTCTTACCTAAGTTTACTTGACAGCCATTGACTTTTAGAAGTTCAAAATGAACATCAGTGTTGATGACATTAAGTAAATGTCCACAACTTTCAGTCCAGAAGTGGTCATGAAAAGGTCATGCTTGGGTACTGTTTGTCATTCATAAATAAGATCATTGTTCTTATGTTACACTCACACACTATTTTCATACTGTTCTCACCTACCATTTTAGCAGGGTTTCAATCAAAATACAACTGGTTGAACAATTGTGGGCTAAATCCTTCATTGTCAACAGGAAACCATTGGTCCTTGTATTTTTATCTTACTTCCAGTATATGTAGGCACAGGTATGGCTGTGTTGTAAAAAAGCTTGCTTCCCTACCTCATGAATCTGGGTTCAGTCTTACTGTGTGGCACCTTGAGTAAGAGGCTTCTAGCATTGAGCAGACAAAAGCCTTGTCAATGGAATTGGTAGATGGAAACTGAAAAAAACTGTTGTGTGTGTGTGTGTGTTTATGTGTGTGTGTGTGTTTATGTGTGTGTGTGCGTTTATGTGTGTGTGTGTGTTTATGTGTGTGTGTGTGTTTATGTGTGTGTGTGTGTTGTGCTTGTCATTCCCCAGCATGACTTCATAACTTAACAGTTCAGCAAAACAGAATGGTAAAATGTGGATGTGTAGTAAGTAGCTTGCTTACCAACCACGTGGTTCCGGGTTCTGTCCCACCTTGGGCAAGTGCCTTCTACTATAGCCTCAACCCGGCCAAAGCCTTGTGAGTGGATTTGATAGACGGAAACTGAAAGAAGCCCATCGCATATATGTATGTATATATATATGTGTGTGTGTATGTTTGTGTGTCTGTGTTTGTCCTATCAACATCGCTTGACAACCGATGCTGGTGTGTTTATGTCCCTGTAACTTAGCAGTTCGGCAAAAGAGACTGATAGAATAAGTACTAGGCTTACAAAGAATAAGTCCTGGGGGCAATTTGTTCGATTAAAGGTGGTGCTCTAGCATGGCCACAGTCAAATGACTGACACAAATGAAAGAATGAAAGAATAAAAGAATATACAGACAAACGTACTTGTGTGTGTTTTAGTGAGTATGAGTGTTCATAAGATATTAAGAATAAATAAAATTAATAAGTTAAATCCTGCAGCCTGAATATGAGGGCTGTAGGCATCTTATCAGTTCTCCATAAATGCTCTCCTTCATTGGTCAGCTGATCTCTACAACAATACATAACTTATGGTCCCTGTCCTATGCAATGACATTTGGCCTGTTGTGCTCACACCAGGTTGCTGTTTTAATTGAAATGTTTCACCAGTATTCTTCATTTTTTAAAGGTCTGTACAGTCTTAGGTTCTGGTGTGCCTCTGGTATGGTCATTATGACAACCCTTCCTCATCATCATCACCATCATTTAACATCTGCTTTCCATGCAGGCATGAGTTGGATAGTTTGACTGAGAACTGGTAAGCCGGGAGTCTGCGCCAGGCTCCAATCTGATTTGGTAAGGTTTCTACAGCTGGATGCCCTTCCTAACACCAACCACTCTGAGAGTGTAGTGGGTGCTTTTATGTGCCACTGGCTTGGGTACCAATCAGACAGCACTGGCATCAGCCATGCTCAAATGATGCTTTTTATGTGCCAGTCAGGCAGCACTAGCATCAGTCATACTCGAATGGTACTTTTTACACGCCACTGGCATGCTCAAATGACACTTTTTATGTGCCAGTCAGGAAGCGCGGGCATTGGCCACGCTTAAATGGCACTTAGTATGTACCACCAGCATTAGTGCAAGTCAGGCAGCACTGGCATCAGTCATGCTTGAATGGTACTTTATACATGTCACTGGCATGGGTGCCAGTCAGGTGGCACTGGCATCGGCAATGTTCAAATGGTATTATTTACCTGTTACCGGCACGGGTACCAAAAGTTGTAAACCGTCTTGGTGACAATATCATGTCTCATTGGAAAGTAGAAACATGCAGTCACTTTTAGGCAGCTACTGATAACATGAATGATATCTTTCACAATAGTATGGCATAATATATGTATGTATGCACGATGGTCTCATGTCCATAGGAACAATTAGTTATATGTCAACCTGTCAACAATGTCATGCAAGTAGACAGCCATCATGAATGTATATATGTGTGATTTCTCTTTGAGTTCGAGAGAGAATTCAAGCTGGTCGCTATCAAAGCAACGAGACTGAGAGTATAGTGGGTGCTTTTTACATGCCACCGGCACAGGTGCCAGTCAGATGGCACTGGCATCGGCCATGCTCAAATGATATTTTTTACCTGTCACCGGAACAGGTGCCAAAAGTTGTAAACCGTCTTGGTGACAATATCATGTCTCATTGGAAAGTAGAATGATATCTTTCACAATGGTATGGCATAATATACACATGTATATATAATGGTCTCACGTCCATAGGAACAATCAGTTATAAGTCAACCTGCCAACAATATCATGCAAGTAGACAGCCATCACGAATGTATATATGTATGATTTCTCTTTGAGAGAATTCAAGCTGGTCGCTAACAAAGCGACAATACTTTTTGAGCTAAGATAGTTCTCAGTGTTTGTATATATGTGGTTGAGTTGGTGTGTTAGTTGAACTGTTGATGGACACACTTAGCTGTGTGC
>NC_042999.1:13924673-13947173 GCF_006345805.1 Octopus sinensis | reverse complement strand
ATCATCTTGAAAAGAATGTAAACCCTCAGATGCTGTTATATACTGCTGGTCATAAGGCGGCGAGCTGGCAGAACCGTTAGCACGCTGGGTGAAATGCGTAGCCGTATTTTGTCTGCCGTTACATTCTGAGTTCAAATTCCGCCGAGGTCGACTTTACCTTTCATCCTTTTGGGGGTCGATAAATTAAGTACCAGTTATGCACTGGGGTCGATGTAATCGACTTAATTCGTTTGTCTGTCCTTGTTTGTTCCCTCTATGTTTAGCTTCTTACTCTTTACTCTTTTACTTGTTTCAGTCATTTGACTGCGGCCATGCTGGAGCATCGCATTTAGTCGAGCAAATCGACCCCGGGACTTATTCTTTGTAAGCCCAGTACTTATTCTAATAGTCTCTTTTGCCAAACCGCTAAGTGACGGGGACGTAAACACACCAGTACCGGTTGTTAAGCAATGCTAGGGGGACAAACACACACACATACACACATATATATATATATATATATACAATAATAATAAATATTAGGGAATAAATCCAAATTTACAGGGAAAAAATCAGATTTAGGATTAAATCCAATTTTATAGTAAAATATTATATAATATTAATTAGAAACAAAACCACTATTTTGCAAAACAAACAAGGAAAGACTTAATCAATACATAAAATTTTAATAAAAAGTAAAAAAACCGCCACTACAATTGTTTCATGTCTTCTAATGACAATCTTCAGGTGGATTTCCGATCTAAAATATCAATATAAAAATATAAGTTTAAAATAATTTTAAAATAATAAAAAAATATAAATATATAATCTATATATAACCTATATATAATCCATATATAATCAATATATAATCTAAAATAAACCTATCAACAATTAAATAAAACAAAATAAAAATAAACTATATATACACACATACGCATACACTTATAACTAAGTATATATAACCATATCTAAATACATACACTAACTCACACACCTATATATATATCCCTATACATACACATAAAAACGTCTAGGCAACGATAAATAAATAAAATAGCCAAATACTTCAACACATTACTTATTCATACTCCCTCACACACACATACAACCCACATACATAAACATATACATATACCCGCTCACACATACATATACATACATACAGAACTCGATATATACTACTCCATATATTCACACCCACATCTATACAGATAATAAATTACACAAACAATCACACACACACACACACACACATTCACACATACATAAACACTCAAAAGAAAAATAAACAATTCTTTACACGTGGTGATCGAACGTATTTTTAAAAATTATGAATGTAATAATATATAATCAACGTAAATTTACTCCAAATCATTAATAAACCATCATGATAAATGAAACCCATATATACATATAATGATAAAACTCCCTTTAACCATACACAATAATACCTATATAGCAATCTCCATATATACATTCACACACAAATACACATACGTAAAACACACACACACAACATATACTTATACCCCCCTCACATATACATATACATACGTACTAAACTCGATATATACAACAATATGTTCACACCCACACTCATACAGATAAATAAATTACACAACCAAAATACGCACACACACACACATTCACACATACATAAACACTCAAAATAAAAACAACATTACTACACATAATACGATATAGAAAATACTCCATAATTAACCAGAATATCATAAGTAACAAGATTAACATAAGGAGAAAAAAATATATACATACTTTCAAATCAGTTTCAATTTATGAAGTGAAATTAAACTCTAGCCATTATAACGTCAAACAAAAGTACGTTACCATAGGAACCTAACATATGTATAAAAAGTCTTCGCGCTATGTAAACGAACGTCATTTAAAATTATGAATGGAATATATGGAATTAAAAATTCTTTGCGCGTGGTAAACGAACATTACTTAAAAATTATGAATGGAATAATGTAATAAAATATCAAACATCTTAATATACAGAAATTACTACAAATTCTTTAATAAAACTACCATGATAAACGAAAACTCATAAATACATATAATGATAAAACCTCCCTTTACTAAACACTATAACATACCTATATAGCAATCCCCCTAACCTATACATTCACACACAAATACACACACGTAAACCACACACACACAACATATACAAATACCCACACCACTCACACATACCTATACATACATATAAACCTCAATATATACACCAAAATTCACTCCCACACCCATACAGATAAATAAACATATTAAAATTTTATGTATTGATTAAGTCTTTCCTTGTTTGTTTTGCAAAATAGTGGTTTTGTCTCTAATTAATATTATATATATATATACATATATACGACAGGCTTCTTTCAGTTTTCCATCTACCAAATCCACTCACAAGGCATTGGTCGGCCCGGGGCTATAGCAGAAGACACTTGCCCAAGATGCCACGCAGTGGGACTGAACCCTGAACCATGTGGTTGGTTAGCAAGCTACTTACCACACAGCCACTCCTCTTATGGGTAATAAAGAAACATATATACTACTGGTCATAATATGTTTCCATTTATATTTCCCATCTTAACCCAAACGGCTTAACTAAATCGACTTCCTATTGTTTTGGAGGCCTTCAAAGTGACCCTTTCTGATCTCTTGGGTTCCGTCTGTTTTCTGTGAGCCTCGTGGTATCTATGGCCCTGTGGAACTTGTGCTTTTGGAATCCTATAATCACATTCTTTACTCTGCTTCATTTTCGAATTACCTCATTATTCTTCTATCAATCAACAGTCTTTTTACTGAAAGAGAAAACACAGATGCAATCATTATTTCCTTTCAGATCAATTTAGTTGCTGCTGTTTGCTCTAGATCAGCTCTGATACAGCAGATCAACGATCAGAGACGTTCCTGTTATGGCCATCACGTCATTTTCTTGGGAAATTATGATATACTAAAGACAATACACTCATATTGGAAATTTTCCTCAGTAGGTCATAATTTGCTGAGAAAATTACAAGATGGTCATAATGGGAACGCCTCTGACCATAGAACTAATTTAGAACAAACAATAACTAAATTGATTTGAAAATAAATAACGAACGCCACGATTCTTAATTGATAGAAAACATAATTGACAACAGTTCTTAATAATTGGTCAAGAGACATGGCTAATATCTAATCTCCGAAGTCGATATCTTTTTAAACACTTAGGTGGAACCGGTGACCGATAGTTCGATGACCCTTTTTACTAATTTGTAATGGACATAAGACAAGCTAATTATCTGCCGACCAGTTTTCTGTGAATCACTTAAAAGCAAATCAATATCTCTCTAACAGCTGATTTGTTTGGCTTTGAATGTAGGTGGTGGCGGTGGTGGCAGTGGTGGTGGTGGCGATGGTCGTGGTCGTGGTGGCCGTGGTGGTCGTGGTGGTGGTGGTGGTGGTGACGGTGGTGGGGAATGATACTGTTGCTGTTGTTGATAATAGTGGTGGTAGTGATGGTGACGATGGCGGCGATGGTGGTGGTGGTGGTGGTGGCGGTGGTGGTGGTGGCGATGGTGGTGGTGGTGGTGGTGGTGGTGGTGGTGGTGGTGGTGACATCACATTGAAAGCACATGGACAGTGAGAGATTTATCAACTGGACACTGGAGAAACAAGTCATCATTGTTGTTCTTACTGTTCTCATTGTTCTTATTTTCTTTTTCTCCTCTTCCTTCTCCTCCTCCTTCTTCTTGTCCTCCTCCTTCTTCTCCTTCTATTTTCCTCCTTCTTCTCCTCCTCTTCCTATTTCTTTTCCACCTTCTCCTCCTCCCCTTCTTCTTTTTCTTCTTCTTCTTCCTCTTCTCCCTCCTCCTCTTCCGTACCCTCTCTTCCACCATCTTTCAGAACAACACCCTCACCTCACTTTCCAAGTGAGCCTAAGTTAAAAGGTACATTCCAAATAACACAACCATAATATTGGAAATTTTTTCCATTCTTTTTTATTTATTTCCCCCACCACCACCACCACACCACCACCACACCACCACCACCCCAACCCATCTTTCCATGTCAACATTATGTATGCATTCAGTTTTGACTATTTTCCTAACAGAATTTTACAAAATTTCATAGCAATAAAAAAATGTCCATGCATTTTCAAACTTCTTTTAAATTCATAAGTAATTATGTGACAGACAAAACTTACTGAAGCAATTAACCTAAGACATTTATTTTTCCTTGGCCAATTCTTGGATATGAGGACGAGAGCTTTAAAGGATATAACACTGCTTATTTTCAAATTGTAATTTACTTCAAGGTTTCACTTTCATTTTGAAAAGTTCAAAATCCTGACTCACAAAAATAGGTTGACATAAATGTAAACAATATAATTTAACATTAAATTACGCCATAGGCATAGGAGTGACTGTGTGGTAAGTAGCTTGCTTACGAACTACATGGTTCCCTGTTCAGTCCCACTGTGTGGCACCTTGGGCAAGTGTCTTCGACTATAGCCTCAGGCCGGCCAAAGCCTTGTGAGTGGATTTGGAAGATGGAAACTGAAAGAAGCCCATCGCATATATGTATGTATGTATGTATATATATATATATATATATATATATATATATACATACATACATATATGCGATGGGCTTCTTTTAGTATTATATATATATATATATATTTACATATATATGTGTGTGTGTGTGTGTGTGTGTGTATGTTTGTGTGTCTGTGTTTGTCCCCCCAACATCGCTTGACAACCAATGCTGGTGTGTTTACATCCCCGTAACTTAGTGGTTTTGCAAAATTGACTGATAGAATAAGTACTAGGCTTACAAAGCATAAGTCCTGGGGTTGATTTGCCCGACTAAAGGTGGTACTCCAGCATGGCCACAGTCAAATGACTAAAACAAGTAAAAGAGTAAAAGAGATTTAAAGGCAGTGAGCGGGCAGAATCGCTAGCACGCTGGGTGAAATGCTTAGCGGTATTTTGTCTGCCTCAACAGTCTGAGTTCAAATTGTGCCGAGGACAGCTTTGCTTTCATCCTTTCAAGGTCGATTAAATAAGCACCAATAACACACTGGGGTTGATGTAATCGACTTAATCTCTTTGTCTGTCCTTGTTTGTCCCCTCTATGTTTAGACCTTGTAGGCAATAAAGAAATAAATATAATTTCACATTTCACAGTTAGTTTTGGTTAAGAATCAAGTGTAAGTAGTGGTTGTGTGGGTAAGAGGAAACATCACCATAAACATTTTTGGAAAATTCATCGCAAGACACTTTGTTTTCAATGACCTCATCACATTTCTTTTTAATATTTGATGTTGAATAAAGACTTTCTTTTTTAATGCTTTTATGCCAAGCACTATCCGATTGTGGCCGTTGCCAGCCTCATCTGGCCCCTGTGCCGGTGGCACGTAAAAAGCACCATCCAATCGTGGCCATTTGCCAGCCTCGTCTGGCACCTGTGCAGGTGGCACGTAAAAAGCACCCACTACACTCTCGGAGTGGTTGGCATTAGGAAGGGCATCCAGCTGTAGAAACACTGCCAGATCAGATTGGAGCCTGGCACAGCCTTCTGGCTTCCCAGACCCCAGTTGAACCATCCAACCCATGCCGGCATGGAAAACGGACGCTAACCGATGATGATGATGATGATTTATCATTATCATTCTTTTTTTTTTTACTTCTTTCAGTCATTAGACAGCTGCCATGCTGGGGCACTGCCTTGAAGAATTTTTAGTTGAATGGATCAACCCCAGTCCTTTTTTGTTTTTGAGCCTGGTACTTATTCTATCGATCACTTTTACCAAACTGTCAGATAGACAATGTCATATATTTCCAGTATTCTGCAAAAAACATGTCTGGTTATGAGGAAATATCACCTTGCTTTGGAAACAGATAAGAGTTGGTGACAGGAAGGGCATCCAGCTGTAGAAAATCTGCCTCGAGAAACTCCATCCAACCTATGCAAGCATAGAAAAGCAGACATTATAACGGTGATGAAGACGATGATGATGACAGTGATGATGATAATTACAATGTTGACAACAATGACTAACAATGACGACAAACAATGATGAAAACGATGATGACGATGACAATAATGACAGTCATGATGATAATTACAATGATGACAACAACGACGACGAACAATGATGAAGAGGATGATGACGACGATGATAACGGTTATGATGATAATGGTTATGATGATAATTACAATGATGACAGCAATGACGATGAACAATGATGAAGACAATGATGATGATTATGATGATGATGATGGTCATGATGATAATTACAATGATGACAGCAACGATGATGAACAATGATGAAGACGAGGATGACGATGATGATGATGACGGTCATGATGATAATTACAATGAAGACATGACGACGATGAACAATGATGAAGACAATGATGGATGATGATGATGATGACGGTCATGATGATAATTACAATGATGACGATGACGACGAACAACTACAGAGACGATGATGACAGCGATGATGATGACGGCGATGATGATGACGGCGATGATGATGACGGCGATGATGATGACAGCGATGATGATGACAATTACGACGAACAACAATGACTATGATGATGACGACAGTGATGGCAATGATGATGACGCCAACGGTGATGATAGAAATTCCTTGCTTCGTTTTCCTTTTCAAAAGAGTTGCAAAGTTAGACACACAAAAATATATTACCACAAATGAAGACAATGTATGTATGGCCCTTTGCTGTCACTTTTGGTTAGGAATCACACATCAAAAGCCTAAGTCCTGTAATTGACTTCTCCTCAAGCATATTCAGAATCATTCTTCAGCCGCAGAAATTCCTCAGGGACTTTTTCAACTGACTAATTTAAATGGATTTCTCACTAAATCTAACATGACTTCACTGAAATCAGGAAAATCCATACTGTGTGCTTAAGAAGTTTGCTTCTGAACCAGTTTTGAGTTCAAGCCCTCGGTGTTGCTCCTTGGGTGAGTGTTTTCTATTATTGCCCTGGGTTGACTAAAGCCTTATGAGAGGATTTAGTAAACAGAAACTGAAAGAAGACCCATCATATGTGTGTGTGTATGTGTTGTGTATATACATGTATTTGTATATGTGTGTGCACGTGCATGTGTATGTGTGTGTGGGCAGGTGTGAATATATATATATATATATATATATCTATATATAAAAAAGTAAAAATATATATACATATATATACAACAGACATTAAATGATGACGATGATATATGTATATATATATATTTACTTACATATATATACATACATATATATAGATACATACATACATATATATATATATATATATATATATGTATGTATGTATGTATGTATGTATGGATATTATATATATATAATATATATATATATATATATATATATATATTATACATATATATATATATATATATAAAATAATATACACATATATATACATACATATACTCTTTTACTCTTTTACTTGTTTCAGTCATTTTGACTGCGGCCATGCTGGAGCACTGCCTTTAGTCGAGCAAATCGACCCCGGGACTTATTCTTTGTAAGCCCAGTACTTATTTTATCGGTCTCTTTTTGCCAAACTGCTAAGTGACAGGGACGTAGACACACCAGCATCGGTTGTCAAGCAATGCTAGGGAGACAAACACACACACACAAACACACACACAACCTATAGATATATATACAACAGCTTCTTTCAGTTTCCGTCCACCAAATCCACTCACAAGGCATTGGTCGGCCGGGGCTATAGCAGAAGACACTTGCCCAAGATGCCACGCAGTGGGACTGACCCAGAACCATGAGGTTGGTTAGCAAGCTACCTACCACACAGCCACTCCTGCATATATATATATATGTACACTCATACATACATACATACATATATATATATAATATAATATATATATATATATATATATATATATATATATTATATATATATATATAATATATATATATATATATATAATATATAATATATATATATACATATATATATAATTAAATAGAGAGATAAGTTGACAATCCAATAATTTATTTATATTATAATATATCATATGAATATAAATATCAAATATTGTCGAAAAATTGTTGGCCTTTTGATGCTTTAATGATTATTTATGTTATCTATTATTATGTTATATTATGATATAAATAAATTAGTGGATTGTCAATTGTTTCTCTCTATTAGATTTTATCTTTGTAATTTGCATTACACCCATATTTATGTGGTATTCAACTAACATACCAATGAATTGGATCTTTCACACACCCCTCTGAAGGAATTCCTTTCCTTAGTCTGTTAATTTATTATATAAAGCAAGATTTCTATATATCTTAAATTTGCAGAAGAATTTTTGGTGTGGGTGGTTTAGCTTAATGGTTCAGAGCATCGCGACCCGTAATCACGGAGGTGTGAGTTCAAATCTCATAGCCGGCTGCCAACACATTTTTCTGCAAAATAGGGGTAGCTTATCCTATTCATGCTATATTATTAGCATCATCCTGTGTTTGAGAATTTAAAATCACTTCTTTAACTTTCTAAGATATCTCAATCATTCTAAAGCAAGCTTCGTTTGTTTGTTTACATTCATCATAATTTGAATTTTTTTATATATATATATATTTATTTTGCTTTCCATTTGTGTCTCTCATTGTTCGAAAGAATAGTTCATGTTCCATGTACTTGGGCTTCGTACTTTTTTGTTGTACACGTTTCATGGTGTCCTGTGTCCACATATGCATTTTAATATATATATATATTATATATATATATAGATGTATGTACATATCATATGTATATTCATATATATATATATATATATATATATATATATATAATATATATACATATACATACATATATACATACATACATATATATATATTATATATATATATATATATATATAGATATATATATATATATATATATAATATATATATTATTCATATTATTAGATGATTGAAAGCCACGCATCCTCTTCCAAGTAAGTTTTATCTTAATAATTCTGATGCACACTCTATATGATCTTTATACTCTTTTGTTTTTCTCTCTCTTATTCTTTTACCTCCTCTTCTCCCACTATTCTATCCTATTACAGTGTCACTCTCTCTCCCTCACTCCTCCCTTGCTTACGTGGCTCCCACATGACCATCAGCCATCTTTCTTTCTTTCTCTCTGTCGTTGCTGGAGCAAGGAAGATGTGTTCTTGTTTGTCTCCTGTCCTAGCTTGATACACACATTCACCACCACAACCTCATTCAGGCTTAGCAACCCTTCCTGTTCGTTTTTGCTGTCCTGTTTGTGTTACCTATTTTGCCCTCCGCAAAATCCCAAATTTGATTTAATTTACTTTGCAGGAGCAACTGTTTTATCAAAAGTGTATATCGTTGTTAAATGCTCGAAATACGAGACTAGCAAAAACAGCCAACAACTGACGAAGGGTCGTTTTTTATGTTTGTTTTGTTTTCCATTTGTGTCTTTCATTGTTCGAAACAATAGTTCCATGTACTCATGCTTCATACTTCTTTGTTGTATACGTTTCATGACGTTCTGTGCCCACATATGCATATATAAAAGTATAGATGTAAGTATGTACATATACGTATGTATATATGCATATATATTATTTATATTTTATATATATATATATATATATATATATATATATATATATATTATATATATAGATATATTATATATATATGCGTCCAACCCATGCTAGCATGGAAAACGGACGCTAAATGATGATGAATGATGATGAATTATATATATATATAGATTGACTGAGGTAGTAATAAAAGTCATTATTATGACATGATTATAAGATGACAATAAAGCAAGAGGACAAAACGGACCACGGTTTACACAAGGCTATTCATCATGTTGCTATTTTATGCTTTGCGTAAAGCATGGTCCATTTTGTTCTCTTATAATCATCTCATAATAATGACTTTTATGACTCGTATTACTACCTCAGCCAATCTAAATGTATATATTTGTCGTCACCTGTCATAAATAGCCTTTTTTTTTATTTGTAATGTGCATTTTCGTTGATTTTTCATATTTTATCCTTACATTTCCACGTGTATTTTATATTTTCTTTTTATAACATATTACTACTATATATATATATATATATATATATATATATAGAGAGAGAGAGAGAGAGAGATACACACACACACATATATATATATATATATCATCATCATCATCATCATTGTTTAACGTCCGTTCTCCATGCTAGCATGGGTTGGACGGTTCGACCGGGGATCTGGGAAGCCAGAAGGCTGCACCAGGCTCCAGTCTTATCTGGCAGCGTTTCTACAGCTGGATGCCCTTCCTAACGCCAACCACTCCGTGAGTGTAGTGGGTGCTTTTACGTGCCACCTGCACAGGTGCCAGGCAAGGCTGGCAACGGACACGGTCGGATTGGTGTATTTTATGTGCCACCGGCACAGAAGCCAGACGAGGTGGTGCTGGCATCGGCCACGAGTCGGATATATATATATATATATATATATATATATATATGTTTGTATATGTGTGTGTGTATATACAACAGGCTTCTTTCAGTTTCCATCTACCAAATGCTCACAAGATTTGGTCAGCCAGAAGTTATAGTAGCAGACACTTGCCCATGGTGCCACACGATGGCACTGAACTCAGAACTGTGTCAACTCTAAGCAAACTTTCTACCACACAGCCATACCTGCATCTACATCATCATGATCATGATCATCATCATCATCATCAACTTTTAATGTTCATTTTCCATGCTGGCATGGGTTGAACAGTTTGACCAGTCTTGGCAACCCGGGGAGCTGTACCAGGCTCTAGTCTAATTTGGCATGGTTTCTATGGTTAGATGTCCTTCATAATGCCAACCATTTTACAGTTTGTGCAGAGTGCTTTTAAGATGCAACTGGCACCAGCGCTCTTACATAGCACCACCATGAGTGTTTCTCACATGGCACCGGCAGAGGAGTCTTGCAGGCTGATCCTCTCACCAAAGCGAGTGACCTTAGAACTTCTGCAGTGGAGAACAAGTCTTCTTGAGGTCTACATCTATATCTGTGTGTGCTTATTTCATATGTGTTTGTGTATAGACTTTTCTAGCAAGGTTGGTCCTTACTAGTCTGCTGTGAAAAACATATCTGCCTTGGAAAAATATGACCTTGCCTGGAAACCGGTGAGGTTTGGCAACAAAGAGAGCACCCAACCATAGAAAATCTACCTCAATAAATTCCATCTTGTCTTTTTCTTCGCTTCATTTTTATCATATCTTTTTCCTTCTCCTTTTCTCTTATTTCTTCATTTCTCTTTCTTTTTCTACTTTTTTACTCATATACTCTTTTACTCGTTTCAATCATTTGACTGTGGCCATGCTGGAGCACCACCTTTTAGTCGAACAGTTTGACCCCAGGACTCATTCTTTGTAAGCCTAGTACTTATTCTGTGGGTCTCCTTTGCCGAACCGCTAATGTTACAGGGACGTAAACAAACCAGCATCGGTTGTCAAGTGATGGTGGTGGGGACAAACACAAACACACAAATGCACAAACAGACATACACACATACACACACACACACACATACACACATACACACACATACATACACACACACATACATATATATACACAACTGGCTTCTTTCAGTTTTCGTCTAACAAATCTACTCACAATGCTTTGGTCAACCCAAGGTGTCAAGCAGTTGGACAGAACCCAGAACCAGGTGGTGTGTAAGCGAGCTACTTACCACACAGCCATTCCTGCACCTTAGCTTTCTTTCTTCTTCCCTATCAAAATACTTATAAAATGTCTTGCCATCTATCCAAACCTAGACATTAGTTCTCTGCAACCTAACGCTCAAAAGGTCCTTGAATAAGGTTTATTTTAAAGATATTGAACAAAACACCCATGTTTCCAGAGATGAATTATCCAAACCCCAACACATGGCTATAATGCTCCCCCACTACTTCTGCTCATGATCAAAGATGCACATATCGTCAGCCAGTAAGGGACATGCTCAACTGGTTAAGGTCAAACAACTGACAAGCAAATCTGTGGTATTCAGGAGAATATTTTCTGTAGTCCATCTTTTATACCAAGACAAAACAATGTACATGATAACACTTCCAATCAGCTAAGATCAGAAGCCATGAGAACCACTGCCTGGTGCTGCATCAGGGCATTTATGGCACTGTGCCAGGGCATCTATATTGCGACAGGGCATTTGTACTGCATCAGGGCATTTACTATTATTATTATTATTATTATTATTATTATTATTATGTTTTTTCCTTCTTTCTTCAAATTTTCTTCCGTTTCTCACCGAGTGTTTTCCATACACCTAGGGCAGAGAAAGGCATTGAATGCATTCCCACATTACATGCGCAAATTCACAGATAAATGATGCCCTGATGATTTCTTCACTTTAAGCATCCAATTGCATTTGGAACATTCAATACAGAGTTCCAAACAGCCACAATGTTGAAATATATGTAGGAACAAATTATAGAAAATTGCATTTATCATGATCTCACACATACACACACACACACACACACACACGTAGAGATATTAAGTAGGGCACTGAACTATATAATGCATAATTAGGACATAAATCTAAGTATTAAACTTGTGAAAGTTGTTAGTTTCCTTCCTGTGTTTTGTTGAGAAAGTATGCCAGTTATTTATTAAATGATATTAATATAACTATACAATTTGTAATAATAAAAATAATAATTATTATAGTAATAATAATAATAATAATAATAATAATAATAACGACAATAGCAACAACAACAACAACAACAACAATACTAATAATAATAATAATAATAATAATAATAATTTTTAAATACATATTTTATCTGTGAATTTGCGCGTGTAATGTGGGAATGCATTCAATGCCCTTCTCTGCCCTAGGTTTATAGAAAACACTCGGCAAGAAACGGAAGAAAATTTGAAGAAAGAAGGAAAAAACATAATAATAATAATAATGATAATAATAATAATAATAATAATAATAATAATAGTAAATGCCCTGATGCAGTACAAATGCCCTGATGCAATATAGATGCCCTGGCAGAGTACCATAAATGCCCTGATGCAGCACCAGGCAGTGGTTCTCATGGCTTCTGATCATAACTGATTGGAAGTGTTATCATGTACATAGTTTGTCTTGGTATAAAAGATGGGCTACAGCAAATATTCTGCTCAATACCACAGATTTGCTTGTCAGTTGTTTGACCTTAACCAGTTGAGCATGTCCCTTAGTGGCTGACGATATGTGCATCTCTGATCACGAGCAGAATTAGTGGGGGAGTATCATAGCCATGTGTTGGGGTTTGGATAATTCGTTTCTGGAAACATGGATGTTTTGTTCAATATCTTTAAAATAAACCTTATTCAAGGACCTTTTGAGCAGAATAGGCTACTGGACGTGAAGAAAATTCTAACAGGACCCCACCTGCAAGGTCATACACTGTTTATCTTGATATGAGATCACCATGTCAGGCACATGCCTAGTGTACCCTTATCAGACGGGTAATTATGATGGGTATACTGGGTTTCGTATATTTTACCCCTGTGTCACTTTGATGGCATGCACTGCTCTCTCACTCAATAATGATAATGATAATAATAACAATAATAATAATAATAAAAATAATAATTATTATTATAATAATGATAATGATAATAACGATGATGATGATGGCATTAGCAACAATGCTATAAGCAATAAAATGAAACATATAAAAGTATACATATAAATGGACAGTATATATATATATATATATATATATTATATATGTTATCAAAAAAAAAAAAAAAAAGCATTATATTGTTATCAAAAAAAGGGGGGGGGGTCGAATTAATTAATTGTTAATAAATTCGACCAAGCAGTATTCGGTATGTAAAGACCATTTACGGTATATAGTTATTTTTTGTGAGTTATTTTTCTGAGTATGCATTGTCTGGAGACTTTTATTTGCAGTTGAAGAAATAGCCAAATTTTTGGCTGCTATTTCTGAAAAGTTCGGTGTGTGGTAAAGTGAATTCTTTTACTTTACCATATTTTTATATATATATATATATATATATATATGTGTGTGTGTGTGTGTGTGTATATATGTATGTTTGTATGTAGGAAAAGTTACTGGCTTTAAGGATATTATGAAAAGCCTGTTTGGAGGCCCAAACTTCGAAGTTCTTTTACAGGTCTTAGCAAAACTGAAGGACCACTACAATAAGTGTGTAAATCTGAGAGGGAAATACATTGAATAAACTGATCCTCCTGTATTTTCTTTTACTCAAAGTGAGAAACTTTCCAGCACCCCATCATATATATATATATATATATATATATATAGGGAGAGTTTACGAAAAAAACAAAAGACGAAGACAGGTGGTGTAGAAAACAAACAGATGTATTAGTATAACGCTCAGGAATTGAAAAAGTCTTTTATGTTTCAAGCCTACGCTCTTCTACAGAAAGGGACACAGAAGAAACAAGGAGAGAAAAAAAATGTGTGTAGTGGCTACCAATCTATCATGACAACTCATATATATATATATATCATCCAACCCATGCTAGCATGGAAAGCGGACGCTAAACGATGATGATGATGATATGTATGTATGTATGTATGTGTATATGTATGTGTATATGTATGTATGTATATATGTATGTATATATGTATGTATGTATGAATGTTTGTATGTACATATGCTCTCTTCTGTTTTTAATTATATAAATTTGTTTTTCCTGAGGAAGGAGATAATATCTAACAAAGATACAAAGCTCCATCAATGGAATGTAGATAAGAAAAACAATGTCACATTTTAAACTTGAGTTAAGTCCTGCATATTTTCATTGCTTCACCAGAAAATTGTGTTTGTGAGGGCGTGACAAAGACAAGGTAATTTTCACAACCATCAGCTTGTACATGCCGAAATTCAGCTTGCCCAGGGTGCCAGCAACCCTGGGGCCAGCCCTACGTACAAGATTAGGAATGCTTAGCTGGAGAGAGATGCAGGGGACAAGCCCCTATGCAAGGACAGCTGTGCTTTTACTTAGCTTGGTGTGTTTTCTCAAGCACCTCAAACTACATGGAGTCACAGTCCCCTATCATCCCCTCTGAGACTCCTGGCAGTTTGCATCACCATGACTGACCACTAAATCCACAAGTTGTTTCTTTCTTTCTCTGTTTATTTCCTCATGTTCCTTTCTGCTGAAGAGCGTAGGCTCGAAACATAAAAGACTTTCTCACTTTCCCAAGCGTCAAACTAATACACCTGCTTGTTGTTCATACACCTGTTTTCATCTTTTGTTTTTCTGTAAATTTCAACTACATATATATATATATATAGTTAGAATTTACAAAACATAAACAATCCAAAAGATGAAGACAGGTGTCACCTGGGAAATGCAAACACAAGACCTCTCTTCCAGGTGAAGCTGCATCGCTAGTGGTTCCACCTCCTTCAAACAGAACAGGATTGCAGGAGCACAAAGAGAATACAAACTGTGCAAGTCCAGAGCCAACTTCTCGCCTTCAGTCCTTGGTGCCTGACTTGCAGCCAAGCCTTCCAAGGATACAAAGGACTTATTGACCACAACCAGACACACCATGACCCGTCTTCCTCTGCAACATGATGGCTTTGGTCATCGTCAGCAACAATGAACAAACTAATAATAATTGTAATAATAATATATACATAACAAATATAGACTAGACAGAGCAAAAAAGTGGTACAAACGTAAACCCAAAGGCATTATCAAAAATGATAATGCAAAGATCCTATGGGATTTTATGATTCAGTGCAACCATGAGATAGAGAATAGGAAACCAGACATAGTGTTAATTGAGAAAGAAAGCAAACTATGCGGGATCATAAATATAACATGCCCTGCTGACAACAAGGTATGTGATAAGGAAGAAAGGAAAGTCGATAGATATAACAGGTTAGCTTAGGAGGTTAAGCAGTTGTGGTCGATGAAAAAGGTGGTAGTAGTATCAATAATTGTTGGAGCCTTGGGAACAGTATGTAAAAATCTTGAGAAGTACATGGAACAAATAAGGGTGGAGCACTTGCAGAAAACAGCACTGCTTGGAACTGCTCGAATACTGCGGATGGTGCTTGAAAAAAAAAGGATGTTACCTTAGTTCACTAGTGGTGAACAACTGACACTGTAATAAGATCTCCAGCATTAGAAGCTGTGGCATCTCTTATATTCCTTCTAGGCTAGTGGCATACATTGGCTGGTAATATGCCAACAGTGCTCAAGCTCAATCTGTGCCAAGCAGCTTTACTCTTCATACTTTAGCTTCGTTACTATGGCAACGGTCTGGATCATCTATAAAATCCACTCACATAGCCTTGCTTGGCCCCAGGCTATAGAAGACACTTGCTGAAAGTGCCATGCCATAGGACTGAACTTGGAACCATGTAATTGGTAAAAGACTGTCTTACCATACAACTATACCTGCGTCTATGTATATATAGACAGAGAAGAAAAAGAAACCTTTTCCAATTCCAAAGAAACATAACTACTAGAAATCCTTCAAGGTGGTACCTCAGCATGGCCACAATTTAATGACTGAAACAAGTAAAATATAACGTATTGGGTTGTCCAGAAAGTTTGTGCCGATTTATCGTAGCTTACCTTTCGATTTATTTCAGAACATGGTTGAGTCCATAAAATAGGATTTGACTACACCTCCATTTAGAACACAGTTTAAGCTATCTTTTCGTGGAAGAAGGTTTATGTTCCTAGAACCTGTGTCAATTTTGTAACCCTTTAAAATGGAAGATAAGAAAGTTCATTTTCGGCACTTGATGCTTTGGGAACCAGACAAAAATTGCTGCAGCTTGGCTGGGATGTGTTACCCCACCCTCCACATTCACTAGATATTGCTCCTTCGGATTTCCATTTATTCAGGTCTCTGCAGAATAGTCTTAATGTTAAAAATTTCAATTCTTTGGATGACGTAAAAAGATACCTTGATGAATTCTTTGCCATGAAACCACCTCAAATCTAGGAAGAGAGTATTTTCAAGTTAAAGGAAAGATGGAGACGCATTGTGCAACAAAATGGTTCATATTTGATTGATTAAAAATGTAATGGCAAGTATTTATTGACCTTTTTCTTTCCTTTAAAAATTGGCACGAACTTTCTGGATAACCCAATATATACACAATGGGCTTCTTTCAATTTCCTTCTACCAAATCCACTCACAAGGCTTTGGTCTGCCCGAAGATTTAGTAGAAGACACTTACTTGCCCAAGGTGCCACGCAGTGGGACTGAACCCGGAACCATGTGGTCTGGAAGCAAGCTTCATATATTAATTCATTTTTAATATAGATGAATTTAATTAAGATTTCACATATTAAGGTGTCATTATTTCATTGCCATACTTTTACTCTTTTACTCTTTTACTTGTTTCAGTCATTTGACTGTGGCCATGCTGGAGCACCACCTTTAGTCGAGCAAATCGACCCCAGGACTTATTCTTTGTAAGCCTAGTACTTATTCTATCAGTCTCTTTTGCCAAACCACTAAGTTACGGAGACGTAACCCAATATATGTGAGTGCAAAATACTGTTATTGTTCCGAGCATATTTTTCTCTTTGTCATTTAAAGACTTTGGTGATATAACAATGGCCAATTCCAGCACTCAGTGGCCCGATCAAGTGTCTGAAGTGTTTCTACTTGGAGCCAATCCTTGACTCAAATCCTAGACAGACAAACAGACAGACAAGAAGCGGAAACCTTTCCAATTCCACAAATAATTGTGGTTGATGATTTATTATTGTATTTATGGATGGAGCTTGACCTACTGATAGCAAAACAAGACAAAATGTCCTTTCTGACATAGAAGAGTAAAAATCACGTACGTGGTAGTAGTAGTATTAGTAGTAGCAGCAGCAGTAGTAGCACTAGTAGTAATAGTAGCAGTAGTAGTCGTTGTAGTCATCGTGTCATTCATAGTAGTAGTAGTAATAGCAGCAACAGCAGCAGCAGCAGCAGTAGTAGTAGTAGTAGTAGTAGTAGTAGTGGTGGTGGTGGTGGTGGTGGTAATCTCATTCATAGTAGTAGTAATAGTAGTAGTTGATGTTGATGTAGTTGTTCAACCCTCGGTCTGCTTTGACTCAAAGAGCAGGTCTATTTTCATCAGAGGCTCTGCTCACACCTTCTTATGATGGAAGAGGTGGAGGAGGAATCGTTCCAAAATTCAAGGGTGCAATTTCATTTTTTATATTCATTTAAATACATACATATAATACATATCTATCTATCTATCTATCTATCTATCTATCTATCTATCTATCTATCTATCTATCTATCTAGCTTGCTAGCTAGCTAGCTATATACATACACACACACACACACATATATATATATATATGCATGTATGTACGGATGGATAGATGGATGGATGTACAGGGGTTGGACAAAATAATGGAAACACCTTCAAATTTCAAACAAATTTATTTCAATATGGGGTAGGACCACCTTTGGCAGTAATTACAGCTTGAATGCTATGAGGTATGGAGTCATACAAAGTTTGAATTGTTTCCAAAGGAATTTTTATCCATTCTTCAGCTAAAACAGTCTCTAGTTCTTGTAGCGATGATGGTGGAGGATATCGACTCCTTACTTGTTTTTCTAAAATGCATCATAAATGTACAATAATATTGAGATCTGGGGACTGTGGTGGCCAGATAAGATGTTCAACTTCCTTAGAATGTTCCTCGTGCCATTCAGCAACAACTTTATCTGTGTAAATTAGTGCATCATCATCCTGAAAGATTTCGTTTCCCTCTGGAAACAGTTCCACAACCGTAGGATGAATTTGATCAGATAAAATGCTTAAATAGTCTTAACTATTAATTCTGCCATGAAGGGAAACTATTGTATCAGCGGATTTCCAAGATATAGCTCCCCCCCCAACCCCCAATCATCACACATCCTCCTCCATGTTTATCAGTTGGAAGAAGGCAGTCTGGGTCAAATCTTCTATTGGTTGTTTCTACATGTATCCTCAGCTGCTGGTCGGAAATAAGGTAAGGGATGACTTGTCCAAGAAAATAACATTCTTCCACTGCTCTAGGGACCAATTCTGTAGGATTTCACCCCACTCTAAAGGCTTTGTAACTTTCGCTTTTGAAAGTAGTGGTTTTCTGATTGCAGCCCTCCCGTGAAATTCGGCTTTGTGCAGCTCCTGGCAAACAGTTTTTGTGGAAACTGGGTTCTCAAAGTGGTCATTAAGCTCTGCAGTAATTTTTGTGTTGTACTTTTGTGATCCTTTCTAACAATTCATGTAAGAATCCAACAGTCTCTATCTGAAAGTTTTGCTTTTCTTCCATAGTTTTTTTTTTGACGAGGGGGCTTTTCCCTCTTTCTCAAAGGCTGTCATTACTTTCAAGACTGTACTTCTTGATACACCAAACATTTCGGCTGTTTTCATTACGCTAACGCCTGCCATACGAGCACCAACAATTCGACCTCTTTGAAAGTCTAACAGTTCTGTCATTATGATGAATTTTAATTAGCTTTTTCTGATGATATCTGGAAAGAAACAGCAATTTTAGCAAAATATATTAAGCAACACAAATAATAAATCAAAAAGACATAAAAATAAACAAGCTTTTGACAGTTTTACAGATATTTCAGAATTATGATGCTATGATGCTAAGTGTTTCCATTATTTTGTCCAACCCCTATATGTCTTTTCTTTATCTTTTCTTCTTTTACTGATTTCAACCAGAGGCTGGGGCCATGCTGGAGCACTGCCTTTCAATGCTTTTGGGTCTCCTTTCAGAACTGTTTTTGATGAAGAAGTGAGTCGGATGAAGCTGTTCTTCTTTGTGCCTCCTGCCGTTATGTGGGCTCATCTGGGATTTCCCATAGAAATTTGTCCAGATGCTTTCTGAACGTTTCCACATCTACACCTTGCTGATTACTTAGGATGTTAAATAGTTTTGGCCCCCTGAAACCCAAGCTGTTGCAATTCTGGGTCCTTATCTGAGATGAAGAAGATGGAATTTTTGGTATTATGCAGTGCCATCAAGTTCAGTGGTTGGTATAGCTTTTAATTCGAAAGTTGGGAGCTAAACCTTCCAGGATCTTCCATAGGTGCAGGAGTGGCTGTGTGGTAAGTAGCTTGTTTACCAACCACATGGTTCCAGGTTCAGTCCCACTGCGTGGCACCTTGGGCAAGTGCCTTCTACTATAGCCTCAGGCTGACCAAAGCCTTGTGAGTGGATTTGGTAGACAGAAACTGAATTAAGCCCATCGTATATATGTATATATATGCATGTGTGTGTGTGTGTTTGTCCCCCTAGAATTGCTTGACAACCGATGCTGGTGTGTCTATGTCCGCGTCACTTAGCGGTTCGGCAAAAGAAACCGATAGAATAAGTACTGGGCTTACAAAAAGAATAAGTCCCGGGGTTGAGTTGCTCGATTAAAGGCGGTGTTCCAGCATGGCCACAGTCATATGACTGAAACAAGTAAAAGAGTAAAGAGAGAGTATGTATATCACTGCATACCTTTCTCACCTTCTCTCCAGGAAGTAGAGCTTTAGTCGTAGACTCTCCCAGCAGCTCATCCATTCTACTGAGTCAATATTTTTTGTGTAGTGGCACTGGATTGCCTCAAGTTCCACCACCAATTTGATGCTCTCTGGTGACCACAGTTGGGAGCAGTAATGCAGACAACTGAGGACAAATGTCCTCCATAGGAGTAGCAAGGAATCCTTATTTCTTGTTCTGAATGATCTAAGGATCCATCAAGCTATTCGCCTGCACAGTACTTCCATCTTGGCAATATGCACATAGAATATTGCATCACTGCTTATGTGGATTCCCAGGTCATGCATTGATTCTAACTCTGGGATCTTTGGCTGATTTTCTGCCATGTCACAAAAAATAAAAGCACCAAACCAGCTTAAAAGGGATACCAAATCTCCCTCACATCTCAGTCTACTGTTTTAAATGATGAACAATTCTTGAACATATTTTTGACCCTTATGAACAAAAATGCAGAATGGTCACAGATGGAGCTCCTTTGATCATGGGTCTGATCAACAAGGGCTGACAGGAGTCTAAATAAAAAAAAGTATAGGTTACCATAAACCACGTAGAATTTCTGGTGTTCTTTATTCAGGGTCAGTCCTGATTGAGCAGACTGTGATCAAAGACAGACCAAACAAGTCCAGCCATTATTTTTTGTTTTACATGGAGCCCAATATTGTATTACAGACATGCACACACATAAATATGTACGTATGTATGTATGTATGTATGTATGTATGTATGTATGTATGTATGTATGTATGTATGTATGTAGAAAAGTCCAGTTTGCTGGACATTGTTGTAGAGCTGAAAACGAGGTAATTTCTACTCTTTTCCTATGGAAGCCATCTGCTCGCGGTACCAGAGGGCACACACTCTCCTACCCTGATATAATCTCCTGAGATACAGGCATCCAGCAACAGGACCTCCGTAATGCTATGATGGATCGTGAAGACTGGCGTAACATAGTAAATTCCATCGTCTCGACCACGGTCAAACAATGATGATGATGATGTATGTATGTATACATATATATATATACATATATTTTTAAAATCTATATTAAGGGCATTACTATACATAAACGCCTCATGCTAGGAGGGACTCTTAAAGTCAAAACTACCATAATAAACACATTGTACCAAACGCAAGGGAATGCAACTCACAAAGCAAGCCTTTTAAAAACAGATTCAGCTGCAGATCATATGATTTCATAATTAGTGCACAAAATGCATTTTTTAATCATCAGCGCAAGCATGATATATATATATGTGCTTTCAAAATGTGACCTCGTGTGTACCGTTGGCGATTTTTTTCCTCTGTCTTCCCTTCTCTGGATCTTTCCTTCTCCTATGTTTCCATCGAAGAGCTCCGCTCGAAATGTTAAACCCTCCTTCTTTCCTTCTTTCCTGAGTGTCCAATAATACTTTATTTGTTCCACGTCTTCGCGTTGTTGTGTGTTTTTTTTGTGCTTTCTTGTTTGGATTAACTATATATATACATACATACGCAGATATTATGAGTAAAAATTGACACATTGTATGTAATTTATCATATTATATTATATTATATCATTATAAGAATATAATATAATATAATATAATATAATGTTAATAAATTTTAATTTTTGAATTGACAATTGTATATCTCCATTTTATTTTTATATTTTTTACACACACACATACGCAAACACACACACACACATATAGTAATAATGAGGATATTTAAACCTCATATAGGGATATTTTATCCAAGATATACTGGTTTCATACATTATACTTTAAAGAGATATTTCTTCAATGAATATATTATATAAAATATCATAAAATATCAAACATTATAATTGAGTTAGGAAACAAAGAGATCTAATGGATACAAATTAA